>NC_047151.1:27872068-27977068 GCF_009819705.1 Hippoglossus hippoglossus | reverse complement strand
CCTCATCACAGAGTTTGAAGGAAGACAAACGACAGAGATTCATGATATGTAGGAATATAAGATGTGTACGAGTTTTAAGAGTATTTGAATTTCCTGTCCGTGCTATAAATACAGTAAATGCTTTTGTTTTGTGCAGAGAAAACTGCCTCAAAGACAAATATAGGATCAAAGCTGTGGTTAAGTTAATAATTTAGAATATACTCTATAACAGGTTTAATGCATAAACACTCTTGTCCTTCAGGCTTTTAAAACTACACTGAAAGTTTCCGGTTGTTTCCACGGAGCTGAGATCATCTGACGTCTGAAGATATGATGAAGCTCAGTAACGTGTTGGTTTCATGTTGGAACAGACGGACGCACGTCACTGTGATAAATATCTGGATTTTAGTCTCCACATAGAACCAGTGTACAGTATGTCATGGTATTAATGTGAAAATGTTAAAAAAAAGATGGAAAAGATATTTAGAATAATTATTGAACATCTCAGAAAAACAGACGTTGACATTTTGTCTTAAATAGTTAATTCTTTGCATCGGGTTTGGTTGGTGACATGATGGGTTCTACTGGGAACCTCAAAATCCTCTCTACGGCCATGTGGCACCAAAATGTGCGTAAAATATAAAACTTGTTAAAGGATGAAGTTCATAACTATTCAAATAGCAGCATCATCACAGGGTTTATTTTATTTAAATTAAAATAGTTAATGAAATGTTTATCTTTAGGGTGGTGAATTTCCAGCTCTGCCCTGTGGCCCCTCGGAGCCTCCGTCCACCTGCGCTGTGTCCGAGTAGGAAAAACCCGGAGGAGGAGTGGAGGGAGCGGGGTGACAGAGGCGAGGGGTCCCGCTGCAAAACGGAAAGCGGAGCTGATAGGAGCAGATTAGCTCGGGCTAAAAACGTCAGGCAGTTTTCCTGGAGGAATTTTAATTGCCCCGGGGGGCCCTGCTTATCTGCCCTGTGCGGTTATTAATACAACACCCGAGATAAAGAGGACACCGAGCCCAGCTGCTGCTGCTGCAGGGAAACTACTGCAGGGGGGGGGGGGGGGGGATTTGTGTTCAACATTCAACCTCTTCAAGCCTTAGTTTCTAATTTGCTGATTTCCCAGACGATTTTATCCAAATGAGGCTTTTATCCAATTAACATGTGTTTTTATTTTTGGTGCTGGAGAGTTTTCTGGATGAGTGAAATCATAAAACGTTGGTATTTTAAAGGCTCCTCTGACCTAACATGGGAAACTCTGTGTGTTTTATCCACATGTCCCTGTTGCACTATCTGATAGATGTCCGCGCTCTGTGGAAACTCCGGCATCATCGCCTCTAAAATGTAGAGTAAACACGAAAGTTTCTAAAGTTCGAGAGTTTGAGAAAAGCCTCGTGAGACGTGTCCTTGTGAGGAGCCACCGACCTCAGTGGGGATTTCAGCGCAGTGAAGCTTTTCTGGAAAAATAAAATGATCTTCAGATAAAGAGTTTGGTTTATTGTGACGTTTTCAAGGTTCATGTTGTAATAGAACACGAATGCAAACCTATCAAAGCCACAACTTGTTAATTAACCCTGTGGAGAAGAAGCCAGGACCGTGAGACCGGTCTCTCGCTCAGAATCCACTTTTAATGCACCGGTAATTCATGGGGTGAAGTTAAGACACCCCCCCCCCCCTCTGATTCCATTATCCTTGGACCTGACCGTTGACCTTGACGTGACGCCGCACGCGCACCGTCTCCAAGGAGGGCACAGATTTACGCACGAACCCACCTAAGCAGCCCAGGGTCCTGACCCGTGTGTGTCTCCATTAAAACAACAAACATCAGGTTTAAAAACGAACCGGACCAGTAAACGTGTGAGTGGATTGTTTCAGTCGCAGAGATGAGGCCTGTTCCTCGTGATTCTGGTGACAACGTGTGTGCGTAAAAACGCTTCTGGAGCAGATTCTGTGCGGATGAACACACACTGGACAGTGGTGGAACAGGGTGTTTGCACCGTATTCCCACAAGCCAGAATAAAAACCAGTATGTGAACGCAGGATACGTCACGCACGCCCCTCCTACCCCCCTCTCTGACTCTCTCTCTCTTCCCTTTCAGCCCAAACGGACTTTCCATTTCATACACACCCCTCCCCCTGACACCAGAGGAGGCACCGGCGCTCCCTCGCCCCGGTCCAAACTCCACTTACAAAGCCCGACATTGCATCTGTCAGAGAGGAGACCCGCGTGGACTAACCCGGGACTAATACCCATGTTTTCGTGCGATTTACGGCGATGAGGCATTCCAGAGGCTTACCGCACCTCCAATTACCAGCGCGGGGGCTATTACGCTCAATTATTTGTTAGGAAAAGAGCAGAAAAGGAGAAGGGGAGTGCATGTTACTCGGCGGGCTTCGTTTCCTCGATGCTGCAGAGCAGGAGCTGGATGACATGATGCTGCAGAGTCCGCTCACCTCCACGCCGTTCTCTGTCAAGGATATCCTGAAGCTGGAGCAGCAGCAGCAGCAGACCGGCTCCCTGGAGCTCCAGCACCGGGCCCACACCCAGCAGCACTTGGCCGGGTCTCCACCGCAGCAGCAGCATTTCCAGACCCCGCCGTCCTGCATGCTCGCAGGGACCCGGGACAGCCCTTCCTTCTCGGACGGAGAGGACAATCTGGCCTACCTCAGCGCGCTGGCGGTGCGGGAGGACCGCCTGTCCCCGGACATGTACGTCCATCCCGGCCTGCAGGGAGCCAAGCTGGAGGCCGCGGAGCTGGAGGAGCAGGAGAGCAGTGAGTTGACGCACAAGCTGTTACTGTAAAGACAAAGGGCCACAAAGAACATGTGTAACCATGAAAACACGTTATATTAAAGACAATGACTGGGTTGTTGGAGATAAAATACAAACGCTGCACCACAACACGATTTGCATTCATAGCCACAAAAACCACTTCACCTGTGACCTCAACCAAAACCGGCTGCTGTGTCGCGGTGTTGCCTCTTTTACGCAAAACCTAAAGGCCTGTTTTATTTTTGGAAATTTAATTTTTCTAAATCTGACCATTTGCAATGTCTTGGTTCCCATTTAATGGTTCATCCAACGCAGGTAAAGAGTGAAACTCAGTGTGAGAAAACTCACAAAAGTAAATATATGTTCTGTGTCAGTCTAAATATTCCTGCAGCTCTTTTGAAGCTAATTATTCCAACAATTTTAAATTATTTGATGCCTGAAGCGACTTTAAAGATAAACTGCAACGTGGCTCAAAGTTTAACTTGTGCAAATATGATATGAAATAAATTTCTGGAGCAACAAGGTGAAGAATGAATCCGGTTTTATGGATCATATCTAACAGAAGTGTCGCTGAGCCTCGTCCCCGGCTCTCCCACCGCCATCATCCCAATAAAGAGTTTGATCAAACGGTGGGAGTCTGCGTCAGAGGCCGGAGACGGATCCAGTGAAGTCTGGAGATGTCAAACACTTGTAGTGTCTCAGCTGCGCGCGTGATACGCGGAGCCTTGTTATGATGTGTGGACCATAAACCGACAATTAGTTTAAAGAGGCTTGTAAAAGAAGTGAAGTAGCGCTAATAAACAGAGGCAGGGACACTGCGGCCTGGCAGAGACACACAATTAGTCATTATCACTAATATTTGCCCCAAACTATAACTGGTAAATGCAAAATGTATATTAGTATAATTCAATTTTGTATTAATTATGGACCAGCCTCATGTGGTGTTTTATATTTTACCGTCACATTCATACATATTTCTTTCTGCTGTTTTTGTTTGTGCACGAGGTTCAAAATGTAAGATTTAATCTGAACTATCTCAGGGGAATCTCCCGTGTGTGTGTGTGTGTGTGTGTGTGTGTGTGTGTGTGTGTGTGTGTGTGTGTGTGTGTTGTCTCTGCAGTGACAGGGTTTTATTTAGTTGGCAGGAACTGACTCAAGTTAATAACTGTGGCTCCTGTTCAGAACCTGAAGTGCTTAGGGTGTGGACTGGAAGAATTGGCATTACATTCAGTTTTTTTACGCATTAAGACAACATGGTTTAAGTTTTGAGATTTTAACACTTCCTAATGTGCCTCTCCCCACCTGCCCAGAGAGCTGCGGGCTGGTGTCCCGGGAGGAGGCAGCGGAGGGCGGGCAAGGCGACTCCGAGAGGCCGGTGCAGAAGCAGCGGAGCCGGCGGAGGCCCCGGGTGCTGTTCTCCCAGGCGCAGGTCTTCGAGCTGGAGCGGCGCTTCAAGCAGCAGCGGTACCTGTCCGCGCCGGAGCGGGAGCACCTGGCCTCCACCCTCAAGCTCACCTCGAACCAGGTGAAGATCTGGTTCCAGAACCGCCGCTACAAGTGCAAACGACAGCGGCAGGACAAGTCCCTGGAGGCGGCGGGGCAGCACCACCCTCCTCCGCCCCGGCGCGTCGCCGTGCCGGTGCTGGTCCGAGACGGGAAGCCGTGTCTGGGCGGTGCGCAGAGCTTCGGCACCGCTGCCCCGTACGGATCCAACCCGTACAGCTATAACGGATACCCGGCGTACACGTACAACAGCCCCGCGTATAACACCAACTACAGCTGCACGTACACGAGCATCCCCGCCCTCCCTCCGTCCGGCACCCCCAACGCCTTCATGAACATGAACTTGGGAAACGTGAGCGGCCTCGGCGGCTCCTCGCAGCCCCAAACACACCAAGGGACAGCGGTCACATCCTGCCAGGGCTCCCTGCAGGGGATCCGGGCCTGGTAGTCTCACGAGAACAGAACTAGATCTTTCCTTTTTAAACCCACAACCTTTTAGAAGCGCGTGTTCACTTGGTCACTCCAGAAAACAGTGTTGCGTATATAATGGACGTGTGTTTGGATCCTCCGGCTCCTCCAGGCGTGTAAGAGCCGAAGTGAGTGCGCGTGAAGACGGGACGTGACACGGGGACAGGCCTCGTGTTGTGATGCAAGTAGGTTTGGCACTGAAAACACTGACGCACGACACGGGGCCGCAATTCTCCTCAAGGAAAAGAGGATTGGTTTTATAATAATGTTTTTATTTCAATGTGCTTTATTTTTAGGCTTTGAATTGAAGTGCTTTAAATTGTGTTTGTTCAACAGAGAATTGTTTTAGTCTATTTCACATCTATTCAAATAAATCCAAGAAACGAGACACGGTGCGTTTTGATTCTGTGCAGAAAGAAAGAGATTTAGCTGTCGGAGGAGTGATTTATATATATTATGAAAGTAAATAAGTATATATAAATGTCTCCATTTGGAGACACGGTGCTCAGGAGTGAATCAGATACACGGTGGCAATCTTTACGCGTGAACATATTAAGAGGGGAGCTGCTGCTGGAGGAGGCCAGGCCACAGGAACTCTTTGTCCCGGTGCCAGGCGACGTGAAAGGAGGAAGTAATTCTCCATCTGAGGTCCTTTTAAGGACGCGATTAAGCATCTAAAATACCCCCGAAGAGCGAGCTGCTGCCGGGTCTGGGGAGCGGGAATAATGGCTCTTATTGGATTGTCGGACAAAAGGTGTGTGGTAGGCAGAGCCGGGCACTCAGCAAAGACAAAGGCGCACAGGGACCATGAGATTGACGTCCTAATATTCCCATTTTAAGGGGCAGGCAGCGGGTTACTCTGCGCGGAGAAGGGGGACACGGAGGAGGAGAAAACCTGCTCACTTTTGTTCCCCTTCAGGAGGTTTTTTTTGTTTCGCGGAGAAAGGCTCTCCGAGATCCCCAGCCGAGAGGCAGCCGGGCTGGAGGTGATGGCAGCGGGGAGGCGTCTGTGTGAAAGAAGAGGGTATTATTGCTACAAGTTTCACCATTTATCCCAACGAGGAAAATGGACGGGAGGACTGTGTGGGGAGGAGGGAGCGAGGTGCGCGTCCTGTGGCCTATTATTTCAGGGTTGGGGTGTTGTTTCAGCCCCAGACCCCAGTTATTCTCACAGGTACCAGTCTAATCCCGGACAGGAAAACCACTGCGCGTAGTCCAGTAATTATTTAGGAGGTAATTTAAAAACACAACAGAAAATAATTCTAACACTTCACAGTTTCTGAGCTTCTTTTGACACCAGAGAGGAGAATCGCTTCTTGTTTGCATGATGCAAAACCAAAGGGAATGTAGTTTGGTCAAAGTTTACTAAAATGTAAAAAAAAAATGCACAACTTGCAACTTCTCAAAATATGTGACGAGTTTTTTTTTTAAATTTATTTAATTTTATATTATTACAATTCCTGCCCCCCCCCCCTTTTTTTTTGACACTTCAGACTAATCATTCCGTTTTTGAGACACATATCCACGAGTGGCTATTGTTCTCTGTTTTCTGACATTTGAATGATTAATTAGAAAAGAATAATTGACAGACTGACTGACCTGTATTTTGTTAATAGAGTAACTGCGGGAGATTGTTAGGAGAAGCAATCCTCTTCATTTAAGGTCGCGCAGCCTAATTGGCGCAGCTAATGAGCCATTACGCACAGACGAGGGCTCAGAAATGAGATTCAGGGGCCAAATTTGAACCGTTTTATAAGCTCGATACCTGACAAATCAACCTATTTGCTGGAATAATTCCCAAGAACGTAAATGATCGAGGACGTTGTGTGGAAATGAGGAGGGGGGGGGGGTGCATCAATTGCTGTTTTTCTCTGCGCCTTAATTGTTCCTCGGGCCTGAGAACAGTTGTTTCCCCTCCCAAAGCCATTCTTGTGTAATTACACCCACACACACTCGTTTCTATAACGCGACGCAGCAGCTAAGACCGAGAGCAAACAACAGGAGCTGCATCCACCAGCTGAACATCTCCCACCGGCTCCACTCGCACACTCGGTCTGTGCGTAACACTGCAGCCGCCGATGAGTGACGGGAGCTCAGCTGCTCCTCGATGTGATAAACGATTGTGTTGGAACCTTTTTTCTCAGAAATGTTCACGTGTTGCAACATTTTAAAATATGGCCCTCGAGATAAATCACCTGTTGCTAAACGTCAGAAATAATCTGCCAGCCGCTTTCTGCTCCTCTCGATTCGACTGAACTCCGGAGAACTGCTGTAAACCGGCGGCTGACCCAGTGAGATCCCATCAGAGCTAATACCCGTAAATACAACCTCGTTATCGGCCGGGATCGGTGCGTCTCCGCGGCTGCTCGCGGTGTCAGACAGCGGGTCTGTCACTGGGAGCTGTTAACCAGCTGATGGCACAGAGGAACAGGAGAGTCAGAGTCCATCAGCGAGGGCCTGACTCTGCTAATGGGGATTAATTGGGAGGTAAACAGGCCGAGCTGATAAGCTGCGCGCCCCGAGGTGCTGCTCCGCCGCAGGACAAACACTGGTGGAGGCAAATAGAGACGAGACACGGAGGCGTCAGGCTGGAGGACACCGCTACCTGCGAGAAATACAACACACATACCAATGTTACCAGTAATAGTAGAAGTATAAATGTGCTTTTATAAATGCATTTTACGTAAGTTACGCGTTATTTAACTGTATAATGATGAGATTGGAAGACTCGTATTTTAAGATTTGACTTTACAAACAGCCTAAATAATGTTGCTTGAATATCTAAGTTGTCGTAGGACAATTTAGTAAAATAACTAAACTCAAAAACCTTCCCCGGAAATAAATAGAACAAGCTTTTGTTTCAAACTAAGGCCAAACTTTTTCAAACTACGCTTTCAAACGTTACACTCAAAAAAGTTTTAAAGCACAATTTTATTTTCTGTCGTCCTCAACAGGTCAAGTGTGTCCGAATATAACGTTATTGTCATTATGTTTTAAAATCATGCATCATCAGAAACATTTTATTTTATTGTTTTAAAACTTCTTCAAACAGTTTATCTGACAATTTAACTACAGCATTAATAATATATGTTTTACAAACAATCTGCGGTGGAGGAATTATTCCGATTTTTTACATGTGTACGGTCACATTATAAAAATACTACACTCAAATGACCAGTTAAGTAATTATTAAGAATTATAATTATTACTATTATTAATTATACTGTTGGATTATTATTATTGCTGTAGTGTAGTATGTTATGTTGTCGCTGGCTGGAGTCCTGTTGAATTATAAACCCATAACACAAGCTTCCCTTTTAAAATCTTAATTTAATAAAAGTACTGCAATATTTCCCTGTAAAATGCAGTAAATTATTGGCATAAGGTAAAAAAGCAGAATGTAAAGTAAAGTAAAGAATATCTCCCTCAGAATTTTACAGCACAGATCTTAAATTGTTTCTCTGGTTCCAGTAATTAAAGCTCCTACAATACATGAAACAACTCGACCCACACTCACGGCTGCACCACTGTACAAAGAAAATATTTAATGTTTCAAATAAAGTCAGTTTGTGGTTTAGAGTTAGGAACCTCGGTGGTTCGATCCCCGGCTCCTCCAGTCAGCACGATGCACGATAGAGTCCTGTGTGAACGTGTGTGGAGAAGAGCTTCGAGTGGTTGCAGCCTTAAGAAGACAAGTAACTGGATGGAAGTTTATCGGACGTGTTTAAAACTTTTAATGTTCGGTATATTTAGAACGTCAAACTAAGACGTTTTTTTAATGATGAAAGATAAATTGTCTGAACAAAAGAAAATTAGTCGGTACAACTCTTGTTAAAAACTTTAGGAGTTTGAACCCGAAGATTAAAAAATCTACTGCAGTGAGTTTCAGGGCTGGACAAGGTGATCCATAATTATCACAACATAAATTTAATAAATACCAGTATAAAAAAGTACAACATATACTGTAACTAGTACTAATACTTATACACACTGAGGAGGAGAAGTTGTTTAAAACCAAAACCTTCACACACGAGCAAAACCTTCACCTGGTCTTCAAACTTAACCTGAACGATGATAATGTGACATTTATCAGAATAATTATCAACATCGACTGGTAAGAATTTGTTATTAAATCTTTGTTAATATAATGTTTGACCGTACCGACTGCCCTCGGGAGTTGCCCTGAGTTTTTCAGTTTCCTAATTTTCCTTGTTTACTGACTGATCTGCTCCGTCAGCAGCAGCTTCAACCACAGCTGCTCTCACATCAAACACAGTGTGTGTGTGTGTGTGTGTGTGTGTGTGTGTGTGTGTGTGTGTGTGTGTGTGTGTGTGTGTGTGTGTGTGTGTGTGTGTGTGTGTGTGTGTGTGCACAATGAGCGATAATCTACTGTCCCCTATAATCTAAATAATTAGAAAACGTCTGTTCCCACTTCCAAATCTTTACCGTCATTTGATTTTTTCCTGCTTTAACAACATAAACATCTTCTTACCTTGAATCTTCACTGATGAACCTTCATATCGTGTTTGTAGTTTCAGTCTCGGCTCCTGAAGGTGGATCAGGTCATGTTGGCGTTCTGTGAAAATACACATGTGAGAGACAGTGAGAGGCATCATTATGAAATATTATATTATTATTATTAGGACTTCTCTGAATCCACGTCCTGAAGGGAAAACTTCAACCACAATATGAAACACATGATGGGAAATTATTCAAATTCACCTGTGATGTGAAAATGAATCACAGGAAGAACTTTTTTCTAATTTTAAATTCAAGCATGTTTTTCAATCCAAATAAATGACAATATTATTAATTATGTTCCTCACATCCTCCGTCTCATATATTCTCTATTTCATAACTACTTAAAATGACTGTTTCTACATCTTGTGTTAAATTAATGTGGATAAATTATTGATAATTAAAGAAATGCAGCAAACATATCACACAGTACAAGAGCTGAATATACAGAAGCCGTCAGTTCACTATGTGGATGTTTGGATTAAGACGGAAGACGTCTTCTGATTCTCTTGTCCTGACCTTTAGAATGATGCTGTTATCCCGTGTGTTTGAGGTCAAAATGTTAACAGAACAACCAACCTGTCAAAAAGCAGGAAACAAGGTAGCCTGGGTGACCATGGTAACGTGGAGCACTCTGCAAAACCCCGAACGTTATTAAACCTGTCGGTGCTAAAACAACAGATTCATCCTCCGAGTTCAGGTCCCAAAGCCCCAAAAGCTGCTTCAGACCTGAACTTCAGACGATTTCCTCAAATGTTCTGGAGGTTCCGAACACGAATGTCCGAGTCAGTTGCTCCGGACGTTTTCCGGAATTTAGACGTCATGTCCGGCCTCCTGCTGCTCTACAGGCTCCGCCCCTCGCCTGAATCGCTCCCACATGTCCCTGTTGCTGTGAACGAGTCGGACCCGACAACCTGCTGCTGCTTCACAGGACAAAGATGAACTCCGGAACATCTCCAGACCCAATTTCATGGAGGTTCTGTAAAATCTGAGCGAATGGACAGAAAACGTCTTTGGAACATGATGATTAAAGCTTGAACTACACACAGAAATCATTAACGTGCTGTATTGAATCTAATAAAACCCGATCTTGTCTTAATGTTTCTGGTCTGGTGTCATTATCTGGTTGCAGAGTGATTCTTGGCTCGCTCTCAGCTTCCGTCTTAACGCCCACATGCTGTTGCACAAACCGCTGCCTCCTCTCACATGCCTCATGTGATTGGTCATCAGAAGAGCTGCACTCCGCCTCCGCCCATCGGCGGACACTCAACAAGCCGCCGCCGCTCAGGCTGCAGCGCCGAGCACCGACAGGCCCGGGCAGGCTGCAGCACACATACACTTCTACTTATAGCAAAGAGATCTGAACTTACAGCAGAGGCCTGAACACAAGAGTAGTACTACTACTACTGCAGTATTACTACAGAAACCTGTTCGTCCTACTATCAGGATTTCTGCAGCCTCTATAACTCAAACATGAGTTGTAGCTGAAGTATCTAAAACGCTCTATAGAACCTCTTGATTATTTTGTTGGTAGGTTTGTCACTGCAGCCGTTTTCAGACATAAACTCCAGAAAATTGTGTCTGGAGATTTTCCGGAGTTCATCTTTGTCCTGTGAAGTAGCAGCAGCAGGTTGTCGGGTCACGACTCGTTCACACAAACAGGAACATGTGGGAACATCCAGGCGAGGGGCGGAGCCTGTGGAGCAGCAGGAGGCCGGACATGACGTATAAACTCTGCTGTGGAAAGATCAGTGTTGTTGTTTCCAGCTCATCCACACCGGCGTCGGCCCTCAGCACCAGAAGCTCTGGAACCTCCTCGTGTTTCCAAGTGGACGTCTTCGTCTTCTACGTGCACGGCTCCTCTTCTTCATCCTGAGATGTTTGTGTTCTGTTAGAAACCTCATCAACACGTCCACTCGCTCGCTGGGAAGCTTCCAGACATTGTCCTGCTGTTTTCTCACATGGACTCACTCTGACATTTCACCAGGGCGGGGGGGGGGGGGGGGAGCAACTGACTCAGATAATTGCATTTCCACAAAGAGCCCCTCTGGAAAAGTTCAGAATAATGTCAGGACTTCAGCGCAGGGCTGAAATCTATGTTTAAACATTCAATACGGAAAAGGATGGAGCATTTTGTTGGAGGCTTTATGGGTCAAGAAAAAAAGTATTTAAAAATATCTTTTTAATTTGGGGGGCAGGGGGGTAGTTATAGTTTGATTTGTTTTTCATTTTCTTTCTTAAAAATCAGGCATATTTAGAGAACTGATATCTATGAGATTGTGCAGCTTGATTTGAGGGACAGTTGTGTGAGGTGTGAGCTCCACTGAGTGAATCCAAAATGGCCTCGATCCAGAGAATACACCGGATGAGTCTTGTTTTCTGGTGTGTGGTCCGACCTGCACGATTCTTCTCCACCTTGGCACAAACAAATAAAGTTCTATTCGAAGGTATTGCCTCAAAATATCCTCGTACATCAGCTGTGAGTGTAAAAGTGTGAACCCCTCAGGTCGAGCTCTGCTGAGCATCACAGGAACCTCCCGTGTGCTGACGTCGGCACATCTCGGCCTGTGGGAATTTAAATGAGATATCCACCAATTGAAAATGTGACACCTACGAGCTTTAGTGCAAAGTGCTGTTTGGAGGCTGCACAGTGTCTCTCCTCCGTCGGCTCACGTGTAACGATCGCCGACGTCAGGGCAGCGGCTTTTTCGCAACGAACACGGCTGTTTGGAAAACGTCTCTTTTAACTGGTCTCCCGTGTCCTGGGGCGGGAGACGAGAGGAAGAGCAGCCAAGAGAAGGGCCGAGGCTCGTCCATCAGCCGCAGATATCTAAATATTTATGCTGCGGTCCACATTTATCCGCTCACTGCTGCAGCTTTCTGGGTCAAAAACATTATGTTTCTGGGAAGATACACCAGCGCTCAGTGTTTATCCAGCGCTGCCCACGGAGATTTATCCCAAACTGTCAGCGTTTACAATAACACACATAAATTGCAGTGTGTGTCTCACTGAAAATCATTAGGCTCATTAATTTTGAGTCCTGCACCGGCTGGGAAAAGCTGGGCTGAAGAAATGGATGAGTAACGCTCTCGCTTCCATCAGCAGCTGATACCCAGGTGCTCTTGAGCAAGGCACTTAAGTCAAAGCCGACAGAGCTGATTCAGGGACAGCTGGATATCGCGACGCTGCCGAGAAACTCGGAGGTAAAGTGTGAAAAACATGTCGTTAGTTTTAACTGAAAATATTCAAGAAATTTACAGTCGGGAGCAGAGACGGTTTCTAAAGATGGACGACGTGACAGCTCTTCAAAAGTGAAGCCAACGTATATCTATCGCCCCCTGGTGGATGGCTGAAGCACAGGTCTTAAAGCAGACCTCCTCCATGTTAGCAGATGGGATTTAAACTAAACAAAAAAAGTGAAAAGAAAACATGTTGAATAATGTTTTCTCAAAGATGGATTCTGTCATTTTAGGTCGTTCTTTGGTTTCATTTATTTTCAATATAATGTGCATTATTTCAATTTTAATATAATTTGCAGTATCACATTACTTTCTCCTTTCTCATTTAATTTCTACTTACTGCCACTGTAGTTAAGTATTAGTTTCTCTCAATACATTTTTTATTTCATTACAATACACTTATAGTTTTACTGTATTTTAATCGTCACTTGTATTTAAGACCAAATACTTTATTGTGTTTTATTATATTTTATTCTACTTTATATTGTTCTGTGCTGTAATATCAGATCAAGCTGACAGAGGAATTTCCGTCAGGATTAATAAAGTCTTATCTTATCTTTAATGAGTTAATTAGTCGTTTATCTTTATTTACAGTCGAAGGTCTGGAGACTTAAGTGACTGTAAACAAACATCAGCTGATACGTACTGTACGTGAACTCACTTAAAGCAACACACACACGCTGATTTGTGTTTTAGTTTGGTGGTATTTATTCTCAAATTGGCTCGTGGCTGGGTATTAATTCATCTTAGATATTATATATATATTTGTTTTAGTCTCTAGATGCTGGACTGTAGCCGTAAGATGCATCTTCCTGATTCCACTGAGTCTTTTCCCTTCAGTCTGGGTTGTGCTTCTTTGTTTTAAGTGAACCTGATGTGTGTATTTTATCACCACAGAGAAACACAGTCATCCTCCTGGGTGTTCTCCTGTGTAGTGGCCCCCCCGCTGTGAAGCAGGTGGCACGTGGTGAACCGCTGCCAACTGGAATTATGATAAATGAGGATTTTGATGCGGTTTTCACATTTATATGAAGTGTGGGCTGGTTTGTACTTGTGTGATTTACAGGCCGAGCGTCACCGATGGAGAGATTAGACACTCGTCCCCCATTTAAACACCAAGGACTCCATTTATCAAAGTGAGAGGGAGTGAGGGGGGAGGGGGGGGGGGGTTTACAGCTAAAAACACACACACATAAACACATACACATTTAGATATATGTATATCTATCAATGCAGACCTATATATACCTGTATGCATCTTTTGAGAATTTAGGTTGGGTGTGTCACCTCATTTCACACACACACACACACACACACACACTCACACACACGTCTGATGTTGACCGTGGCTCTGAGCAGACCTGTTGCCATGCGCCCTCCAGACGAGGGGCCTGACCTCACTTGCAAAGACCTTCCTGTCCGACTAGAGGGATCGACTTACGTTTCAGAGCCCCGGCGCTGAAAGAGAACAACGGGGGGGGGGGAAAGAGGGGACGGCAAAGTGAGACAGGAGACGTGAAAGACAACATTTTAGCTTGTAGGCCGCGGGGAACGACAACAAACACGGGGCCCGGAGTGAAACAGGATCCTCGGCTGAGGGAGGGTGGAGGTGCTGCTCTGTCAGTCGGGCCCGTCAGCTTCCAACCAGGCAGCACGGAGGACAGATGAAGACAGATCCTCAGTTTGTCTTCTAGGGCACAGTTCTCTGCTCCTCTGCTTCCATTAGATATCATCGGTCCCTTTTTAAACTGACATCAGGAAATAATCGCTCCTACGATAATCTCATGAAGAGAATTTAAATTTCATTGGGTCTGATGAGTTCTACTTGAGATTGAGATCAAATTATCGAGCTAAATATTATATTAACCAAATTTAGGTACAAAACTGATAATTTTTTTAAATAATAGATGAATAGAGTAAACGCTTTAATCCATAAATTATGAAAAAAAACTACAATTGTTTTGCTCTTGATCAATTACATAAATTATTACTAAATTCATCACAATAACAGACGAGCGGATTATTCAACTTTGTCAGTGGTAGAAAAATTAAAAACTCTGACTCACCAATGTCCCCTGTGGTTTTCAAACCTGCCGCAGTTCCTGCACAACCAATGCTGAGTCACTTTTGTCCAGGACGTCATCTATCGTCTCCTAAGTCTTTGCCATGTGTTGTCATCACAGAATTTACAACTGTGTTTATCTGGTGGCCATTGTCATCGTATTTGCACCCCCTGCTGGTTGGTTGAGACACAGACTCACTTTTCCACTACGGTTTCAATGTTTTGTTTAAAAAAAAAAAAGATGCTGCGATTAATGAACTGTTGAAATGTACTTAATCACACAAACAGCCTGTTGTTAACTGGTTCTGTAGCCAGAGGGGATCCTAATAAATTAAACTAAATCTAAACCGGAGCCAACATTCACTCCTAACTATCGTACAGTTAAATTAACTCCTGTTTATTACAGTTTCTACAGAGACGGATCATTACAGCTTTATGGATCTTCACTGTTGTATTAGAGCGCATTGGTTCCAGCTCAGTGTTCCTAATGAACTGGCTGCTGAGTGTATCCCAGTCACCTCTCGTTCTTTGGGAGAAAGTCCGAGCGGCTCTAGATGTTAGATGTTGCTGAAGGAGACGAGGACGAGAGCAAAGAACGACAGGCAGACAGATTTAAATTCTCTCAGCGCTTGGAGAGCCAGCACCAAGAGAAGACCCTGCTTCTGCGAGGAGCTGCCTTAGCGAGTTTATTTACAATTCACAAAATACAGGTGTCGCTTTCACACAGTGTTCAAGCTTTTCACATTAGCGTCGTCGTCCGACAAACCACCGGTTCCTCTCCTGTTCTCCCTCTTCCTCTCCTGTTCTCCCTCTTCCTCTCTGTCTTTGGTTTCCTGATGTTGAAACCTGGCTTCACACGAGGAACACACTCCCTACAATCATTTTTAAAATACTCATCGCTTTGTGTTTTAAACCCCAAGCTCCATCTATAGCAGTCGAAAAAACTTGTAGCTTCATATTTGAATAATTTACACCAGTTGAATCTAAAACTTAGCTGGTTAGAGTTTTTGGGTTCATCACTATTTACCCATATGTATACTTTTATATATATTAGGTACATTTTATCCTGATTTATGGCTTCAAAACACATTATTATTTCTATATGAGGATTTTCTTGTAGCAGTTGTGCGTTGGATGTATGGCGGCTGACAGAAGGCATATGTAGAAGTAGATTCTTTATTTTTCTTTATATAGTTTTCTTGTTCTGACAATGATGACGTTATTAAGTGCTTAGATGATGTGCAATGAAAATGACGTTAAAATCTTATTGTAAAAACGTTCTCCATGAAATGCTCTTTAGTTCCTAACACTATTTACCAGTTCTGCATTTTATACGAACATTCCCAGTTTGTTGACATGTTCACCGAGGACCTATTTATAACGATATTGCATAATTTTGCTGCACTGAATATGTGGCATGGTCTGAATAAAGAAATAAAATATCTACTGTAATGTAAACGTGACCTTCACGGCTGCGACCTCGCCGACGAGTCGCCGTGCAGATGTGCGTGAATTTAAAAGCACTTGTGTTGCATCTGTCTTTATTTGTTGCGTTTGACTTGTTGCGTTAGAATGTTTCCTTCTGCATGAGAAGGTGCGTTATAAATAAAGTTATTGAATCTTACCGAGGTCTGACGAGACCTGAGGAAAAGATAGATTATTATGAATTAACTTTTAATTTGTGTGTGTGTGTGTTCCACGGGAAAGAAATACTTTTCATTTCCCTCAAAACAAAATCAACATTATTTATGATCCTCGTTCTGTGTAGAGAATTCACACTAATCCAATATGGCTGATTCTGTAACATCTGTTTGTTTTCCATTGTGGTTGAGCTGTGCGCCCCCTGTGGGCCGAAGGTAACATGGTTTGAATACTTACTGGTAACCATCTTTACAGTGCAGTTCTGAAATATTCGGACAGGGACACATTTTTGTTCTGTCCTCAAAACACAACAGAGGTAAAAGTGCAGCGGCTACAACTCAAGCACAGTTCATCTGAAGTGAACATAAACAGCATCAAATTAAACATTAAAGCTGAATCAGAACTTTTACCTCAGGATTTGTTTAAATCGTCTGCGCTGGAGTTCAGAACAGGATCCAAACATAAATCACAATATGATACAAAACTGCATTGTAGGTGGTCAACAGGAAGTAAGGAGTAAATGTGTCTTTGTTCAAAAGGGACAAATTGAACTTTACTTTGACTGTTACCCATGAACATGAATGAGATGTTAATGGGGCGGGTTCACGGAACCACTTCCTGTCTGCTGTTCCAAAGCCTTCTTCTTATGGATGGTTATCGACGGACATTTTGTAAACCCCACATTGACTTCACGACCTCACCTGCTTTGAAATAGACAAGACTGCACTTAGCTGATCTCAGTAAACAAATTAAAAGTTGAATACTTTCTCAAATAATCTAAAATTCAGGTTTGTTTTCTTCAGAACTTCATAGATAAGACCTCTTTATTTGTCTCCGTCCCGGTCTCCGCGCAGCCGTCTCTCGTGCTGCCGCTTGGTGATGATGTATTTGAAGAACTCGTACACTGACCAGCTGATTGCCGTGGAGGGCATCTGGTAGATGATCCGGGCTTGGACGCCCTTGAAGAACGCCGGCATGCCTCCCATCCTGTACACTGTCCGAAAGGCCTCGCCCAGACCAGAAATGTGCCGGCTGACCGGGGCGGTGGCAGCTCCGACCGCTCCAGCTGCCGTGGCTGCCTCGGCTTGGATCACGTGGATAGCCTGCGCCTCCTGTGTGTTGAGGAGGGTCTTGCAGACGTCGAGGGGAGTAGTGACGGCGGCAGCCAGAGCTCCAGCCAGCGCGCCAGACACTACGTGGGAGGAAGGGTTGTATTGTCTGTGGGGGTTGAGGAGCTCCTGGAGGTATTCGTAGGTCATGAAGTGGAGCGCCTGGAAGGGCACGTTCATGGTCAGCTGGGTGGTGTAGCTGCGGTAGAAAGCGGCCGGGCCCTCGCGCCTCAGCAACGAGCCCATGCAGTCCAACACACTGCGGTAAGGCGAGTTGAACATCTGCATTCGCTGTTTCACAACTGAAAAGAATAAACAGAGCGGAAAGAGTGGGAATTAGGAAGGAGGGATATATTTTATACAATTTAGAGAAGGAACTGGAAGAACTGTGAGGAGTCATTAAATCCAAACTGGGTGACAAACAGACAGTTTCTCAATATGAAAGTCACAATGGGTGGAATACGTAAAACAAGAAGTTCTTATTCAAAACATAACCTCCTTGATGGAGGTAATAACCGGCTCATGCATCAAAGATGTGCAGCTCTTCACACGGGTTTTATCTGCCTCCGATCACCCAGCGCAGAAGAGTCAGGTCTGGTCTCATAAGCTTTGACATATGGCAGATTCACATCAATAATAACTGAAATATACATTCACAATAAATATGTTCTGTGTAAATAATGATTGAAATGTGATCAGAGTTATTTGGTTTTCCTGTTCTTGTGTCTGTGGCTCCCCCAAGTGTCCTGACGCGGACTTGCACCCTCTAATGGATTTTCCACAAAGGGTCTTAGAAGCAGGTTGAGAACTTGTACTGTACAAACCTACAGTTCAGTCTACAGCTGACTTAACAAGCAAAGAGGAGGGTTTACCTTCAGCCGGGTTCATTAGGGCGTCGTGCAGCACCGTGGCCATGCAGCCTGCAACTCCTGCAGAACAGAGACACGAGGAGGTTAAAGCCTCGGCCACGAGAACATCAGGTTTCCTCTCTTCTCCATTACACATCAAACTATTCAATCAAATCTATTCAATAGGTTTTGACAAAAAAAGTCATGTTATGATTAAATGTGAGCATCATGGATGAGGCTTCTTACCATTAGCAAAGTGGCTGTTAGCTCCGGGGTGAATAGCGCCACTGAGTGAAAACTTGATCTTCTCGTAGCAGGCGAAGTAGAGAGCGTGGGCGGGCCCCGCGCCGACCGCCAGCACGTTCACGCCTCTGATCGGCCGCCACACACCCTCAGTCCGCACGATCTGCCGCAGGGCGTCCATCACGTTCCTGTAGCGCGCTCCGGGTTCCGGATGCAGGCTCTGCATACGAGTCTGAGGGGAACAAACACGGACATGTAAATAGATAGTTCACGTATGAAGAACGCAGCAGGAGACACTTTCACCGCTCGGGGTGTAAATCAGCGTGTTTGGATCCCTGCTACTCACCCTGACTATCTGTCGCCTGGAATTTAAACCCAATGCTCATTCAAAGTGTTTAAGACTTCACACTTAAAAGACAGAAACAACTGCATTCAACATCAAAGCACAAATAAGGAAGTGAGCTCATCTACACACTCAGCCTCCAGTGACTGTAGATGAGCAGTAAAGTTAATCATCAGGACAGATCATCAGTCTGTGGGGATGAAGCAACAGAGCAATGAAGACAATTGAAAAACTCCAGTTTGTGTAATCCTGAAACTTTCCAGATCTCGCAAGAAGTGAACTGCCCCGCCCTCCGCCCTCCCCCCAGGGGGCGTCGGAGCACGGCTGCCTCCTGGAGGCGACTGGGGATATTCCTGTTTCCAGTTTCTGGGAAATGATAAATCAAATGGAATGTTTTCTCCTTTCAGATTTGAGTTTCTATGCTCCCCATGAATAACCTTCCTGAATACCTGGGGTGTGCTAAAGCCATCCGACCAGTTCATTTAAATCAGGGCTTAATTTGAACAAAACCATTGTTTGCAGCAGCTTACCAAAACATTCCTGACGTTCATTTCAATGTTCAACTTTCTTTTCTCTTGTTCTGCTTTAGTTGCATACAGGTGCAATAGTGAGTTGTATAAGTAATAATTTGATGTGTATATATTCTACATTTCCTGTGTTTTCACTTAATCTTTGGTTTTTCATGATGGCTGTGACTGTGCATAGTTTTGATAATAAATATCTTTATATTTCAATGATTTTATATTTCTGTAATGTACAGACATGTTCATAATGTCTTAATGAAAATGACAGTATTTTCTGAATGGTGTTGTAATATCATCATTTATTATATTTATATATAATTAATTAAATAAATATAAGAAACGCTCTAAACTTGTGGTTAGAACCTCTGGTTATGGCCTTCACAGTTATCGGGCCCCGCTGGCAGCGCCCCTGTATCCAGGCTCATTTCTTGGCACCGATCAACAAGAGACTCTGCTCCTCTGCTCTTTTCTAATCACTCACATGTAGAACTGATCTTGATAAAAACCTGATGAATTCATAATCATGTTCATGGAGTAGCGGGACGTCGCTTCTTCTGCAACAAGGAAGTTAAAACCCAGCGTTGCGTCATAATCTGCGGGAACTTCTCTCCTGTCTGCAGGAGTGGGGGGGGTGTGTCCTGTAACTGTAGCACGAATCATAACAAGATGCCTGATGCTATTTTAAAAGCTGCATTTGTCGGGGAAGTAAAAATTACGATGAGCCTGGGCCTCCGTCATTCAACCAACAGCTAATAAGCGCTCATGTGACATGTGGTGTCAAGTAGAGCTAAGTACTGAGCAGGAGCAGAAGTAAACATGTGAACAAACGTGCATTTGTTTGAGGCCAAAAGGACGACACACACTAACATCTACCACTTAAACGATGATATTTAAAAGCTGGCTTGGACCTGGCTTACCTAAAAATGATGTTTGATTTGTTTGGAGGAGAAAGAAGAAACACTATTAACATCCATCATCCACACAGACTGAAGAACCATGCATCTACCGTTAAGTTGTTACGCAGTGAATCAAGTGACTGAAATATCAGATGTCATTACTGGGATGACTGGCTTATATAAATAAGCTCATTAGTCACAGAGCTGGTTTCCTTTCCATCTAAAGCAGAATATTATTTTCTGGACTTTTACATAACGAGATAATATTAGTCTCAGTGATTTGTTCTCTGTAGAAAGCCCCAAAATCTAATGTTGGTGACATATCACACAAAGTGAGGAAGTAAATCTAAGTCCAGGAACTACATCCACGGGAAAAAAAAACTTGTTTTACTGACATCAGTGTCACATCAACTTCCTTGTATTTACTGATCTCAATTTTCCACTAATAAAATAAAATAAGTGTGATTGCGACATGAGTTTTTTGTTCCCTCTCTGGTCGAGACTGTCGGTCGTCTGTTTCAGACCCAAAGCCGATGGGTGAAAATCCTCAAACTCAAGGAAGTCAGTTTGGTTTTCCATCATACAAATGTTAGCAGACAACTCCCTGTATTGTGAGGTTATCAGGAGGTTCCCTGATGTCACAGCAGGTTGGTCAACATCTTAATCTACCATCGAGTATCGTGCTTTAGGTCGTTGTTTCTACTTCTTTCAGACGCTGCTTCCTCATTTCACAATAAAGGTCTTTAAACCTGAGGAACAATCACGGGTCTGTTCTACTTTCAGGTCTGTTGCACCAAACCCAGTGACGTCTGTGTGCAAAGATGTTAAATCATCCCTGCTGCAAAAGATTCTCAACTAGTTTCGAGTTCCTGTGACTGCAACTGACCACAATTTCACTGGATTATCAGTTTGAACAATAGAAAACTACTGACACAAGAAAAAAGTTCACAATTGAGAAGCTGAAATCAGAGACTTAGAAAACTTTCCTTCTCACAATTCTTCATGACGCTTAACGGCACAAAAAAAACTATCATGTAGATTTCTTTTTAAATCTGACACCCTTCCCGTTTTTAAAGATTTATATGATGCATTTCCACAAGTAATTATCAGTGTGACTTTACGTATAATGTTTTTACCAACCCTGCTGCCAGTTACAACACAGTGACGAATCAGAAATAAAAATACTTCTAACCTGGTAAATCAGTCATGGTTTATTTTTTTTTCTGCTGCGCATTGCGTGACTGATGCAAAACTCTGCAACGGAAACTTTCCTCGTAAACAAGGTTTGAGGCTGTTTTGCCAAAAAAAAATGCTATGAACTGGAAAAAACTAATCATCAAAGAATGTGTAGTGAATAAGAGCTTTGTTTGATTGAATGTAGTACGTGTTAGTACTACGCAACACGTACAGATATGCTTATCTTCATAGAATGATGTTTTTACGATTAGCGTACTTGATGTTCCTTTCCATTTAGTCCAACAGGAAATAAACACACATCATTTCCCAGAGATATCTTCTTTTCCCATTATCACCAATGTCTTGGGAGCTACTTGATTTTACCTGGAAACAAAAACACTCCCAGCAAAGTGAAATATTCACGACACCTCCTTTGAATTGTGCTTCATTTTGTCTCTTTCCCAGTACAAACAGGACACATAGAGCTGGAGCATTTAATTGTGTAACTAACAGTTGGAAAGTCGTGAGCACAGGGAGTTTAAGGTCAAATTTCAAAGCCATGTTTGAGAGGGACCCCGCTGACACAGCTGACATGTTGGATAACAGTTCCTATTTGTAAAAAAAAAAAAAACGAGGCTGTGTAGCAGAACAGCTAGAGGTTAAAGAACATTAATGTTGATGTAGGGTTATTCATAATTAACAGGGAGCATGATTAGTTTGGTTTGAGTTAAAACTAAGTTAATATTCACCCATTATTGGTTGAGGTGGCTGAGCAGCTTTGCAAGTACCAGTTATGGCGTGGACATTGGTTTACAGTAAATCCATGAAGACGAGGACGGCTGGCTGCGAGGACAACGGTGCACACGACACACACACACACCTCCTTATATCAAGTCTGGTTGTTCGTCGCCCAAAATCAATCTCACTGGACTGTCGCCCGTTGATCCAGTGACTGATGCCCTACCGGAGTTAATCATCCACTCTCTCCTATCTCCTCACAGTGAACACATGGATCTTCTCTGGAGGTTTAAATCTGCAGTTATGCGCCTGCAATCAAAAAGACTCTGAAACTATCAATGAAAATCAGGTTAAAACCAATTTCAAGTCGATGTCTATATCATTTTTGTTTGGTGCATTACTGGAGACAACTAGCGATGCTCTGTTTTGATGTTGGGACACAGAGCTAATGCAACATCCTTGTTATTTCCACCTTTGCACCGACTTCCTTTAATATTTTTTACTTCAATATTCCCCCGACCACAAATGTCATTTGTCCGTGTTGAGGGAACCGAAACTGTTGAACATCTCCTCTATTTATATCCAGTCACTGAACAAATTTAAGAAAAACCTGTGTGGTTTCAAAATACACAGTCACACCATTGAACGCATATCAGATTCTGATTTATAAATATCTCTGCAAGGAAGTATCCCGGTATGATACATATAGTATTTATAGGTAAATATGAAATTCATAAATGTAGATTTTAAAAAAAGAAAGAGAAACCCTGTTCGTTAATTTACATTTTACAATCAAGAACCACGTTTGTTCTTTACTAATTATTGCTAATTCAAATGAAAAAGACCTTGTTAGTGTTTGACACTCTGAAGACTGTTCTTCGGTGTATATTTTAAATATTTTTTGAAAGAGATTCACAATGTCTGAGATGTATTGGGGGGGGGGGGGGTTGAATAAATGCTGGACTTCTGGATCTAGCATGAGTCTGAAAGTGTCTGTAGATCTGTTTGACGACTTCTGGACTCTTCTGTTAATACATGGTAAGAACTAACTTCATCTATTGTCAGTAAATCAACTTACTCCTCCACTCTTCTGTTGACCAAAGTACCAGAAGTAGTAAGTGTTGTACTCTGGAACAACAACAACAACAACACCACCACCACCACCCGGGTCAAAGTGAAGTGATACGTGGCTGAATCCAATCGGAGCAGAAGCAGCGTGGTGGCCAGGAGCCGGATCCACCACCGGATCAACCACTTCCCCTCAGGGCGACAACTGCAACACATCTCGGCTCGGGATGTGTCCGATAATGGATGCACGGCAGCCAATGAGCGCCGCTGCAGCCTCAGCGTATGAGCTAACGTGTGTAGCATGCTAGCTCAATGAGAGGAGACGCAAATATCAAACCTGACCGTTTCTCGTGATTATATTATTACGCAGCAACGCGGAAGTGAAAGTGAAGGACGCATAAAAACATAACGATTAATCACATTTCACCGTGAACACTTAGTTTCTCGCTCTTTCGCGTGAACGTTAGTTAGCTGGCTGACCTCTGCTAGCAAGGTTGCCCCTGTTAGCGTGTGGCTAACCGGACTCCGGCCTTTTGTGTTTGCACCGGGGCTGCGGAGCCAGTGGCTGCGGGTGAAGCGACACAAAACCCGGGGCCTAACGTGCTGTGAATGACGCGGTGTGGTGCGTGCCCTGGCGCCGGTACCTTGACACAGTCGATGGGGTACATGAGGCAGTGCTCCATGATTCCAGCCACGGCTCCTGCCAGCATGTGAGTGCTGGTGGCTTCTCCCTGCGGAAGCCCTTCATAGTCCACGTCCGGCTCCGCAGAGGTCGGGGTGTCCGTCGGCGTCGCTCGATGCAACACGGGGGCAAAGTCCTGTTCCCCGGGCATCCTCGACGAAAGGGAGCCGACAAATCCCCCGGCGGCGTCCAGGAGCCTGCCGCCCAGCCATCGGAACTCTGCCCCGGCTGCGGCGCCCGCGACGCGGCTGTCGACGCCCGGTGCTTCCGCGGACGTTCGCCGGGACACGAAGCCGTCCGCTTCCATTCAAACGTCCAAGAGTGTACGTCCGTGAAGTGGGTTCGATCCCCGGACTTGAGCGACCCGCCTGTGCACGGTGTGTTCCCGGTGTGTTCCCGGCGGATCCGTGCGTCTCCCGGGGAGCGTGTTGGCGGGTCGCTGCTCCTGCGCGGCAGCCGGGAAACATCCGGGGGGTTCGTCCGCGAGTCAAGGGGCAGAGCGGGCGCTGATTGGACAGAACACACGTCAATCACCGAGAGTCCATTCGATTGGTCAGTTGGTTCTAAAAAAATGAGGCGGGCAATTAAAGAGGGCGGGGATTCTGAGTCGCTGGGCGTCGCTGTTTTGTAACAGTGGGAGGTCACATGTCCGGGAAGAGCTTTGATCAGCAGTTCCAGTAAAACATATTATATATATATATATATATATAAAAACTTTAAGAATTTTAACTGAGGTTTATAAACAAATAATAATAATATAAGTAAGTTCATACAAAGGCTGTGGCCCAGGGTCTGGTTTCACCCACTGGTTTTTACACCTGGTCAGGAAAACATAGACAAAATAACACTAATTGCTCAACAGCTGCAGAAATTCTGACGTTTCTGACTCGACTGTGTGTGTTTTATATAGAGAGATAGATAGATGGATAGATAGATAGATAGATAGATGGATAGATAGATAGATAGATAGATAGATAGATAGATAGATGGATAGATAGATAGATAGATGGATAGATAGATAGATAGATGGATGGATGGATGGATGGATAGATAGATAGATAGATAGATAGATAGATAGAGAGATGGATGGATGGATAGATAGAGAGATAGATAGATAGATAGATAGATAGATGGATAGATAGACAGATAGATAGATAGATAGATGGATAGATAGAGAGATAGATAGATAGATGGATAGATAGAGAGATAGATAGAGAGACAGATAGATAGAGAGACAGATAGATAGATAGATAGACAGATAGACAGACAGACAGACAGACAGACAGACAGACAGACAGACAGACAGATAGACAGATAGATAGGTAAGCTGTAATCATAGGCAATAACCATTTTTTGTGCAATCCTTATACACTGTGTATATATATTCTCTTTACATTGTGTATTTAATATACTTTTTTATATTTATATGTGGGGACTAATAATATAATATAATATAATATAATATAATATAATATAATATAATATAATATAATATAATATAATATAATATAGAAAAGTCTACTTTGTCAGGTAGTACACGTGAGGTCTCATTCTTCCTATAGTCTGTGAACGCAGCATGCCAGCTGATAGATAACGTGTTCACGGGTCGACCGGAAGTCTGGAAGCTTTCATTTCCCGTCATGTCTTCTTCTTCCTCTTCTTCTTCCTCCTCCTCCTCTTCCTCTTCCTCTCGTCTGTGAACATCTTCCTGGTGAATGTCACTTTTCATGGTGTCAGGAAACACTTCGTCGTCTTGCCGGTCGAAGGAGCAGCCGAACCCCGCGGAGGGAGTGTGACCGTCGCGGGGCTGGAGTCGCTTCTGTCGGGGAGGTAATGTCAGAGACGTGTTAGCATCTGGAGCTAGCCGGCACATTAGCAGCCTGTGTTGCTTATATAAGATCTGCGTTGTTTGTGTGGGTGTTAGCATCACGTTCTCCTGCTACTGTGCTTTTATAACTAATATAACTAATATAAAGAAGACATTAGCCAGTGAGCTTCTTTTATAAAGGCCTGTATGGAACATGTGATGCTAACATATGCAGCTTTTAACACAGTAACACAAGGTAAATATCGTGTGTGTTGTGTAGAAGGACACAAATGAGCAAGTACAGTTTGTACTTGTATAAGTCTCCTGTGAAATATCAATTATGTACAATAGAATGATTCATTGCAATCCACTCACTGTACATATTGTTGTTGTTTTTACACTGAATATATTAGTCCATTCATATTTTTTCTATATTTCCTTACACTGAAGTATTGCATGTTACTCATTATTACTTACTGATGCCCATTTGTGACTCTTGCTGCTGTAATCTTGCAAATGTCCCCATTGTGGGACATAAATGATAATTTTATCTTATCTCATCCTTCCGGGCCACAGGTATTCTGCAGGGTGCCAAAGGTTATTTGCTGAAGCCTCACGGGCTCAACACAGCAAAGCCACATGAATCAAAAAGCAATGCGGTGAATTAAAACAAAAGAAAGAAGTGAAATGATCAGTCAGAAAACAACAGAAGGAGCCCATCAACAAGCAACCATGCAAGTGCCACTGAGCGCCAGTGACATTTACTTCATTTGTAGCCTGTTTTAAAATTGTGTGAAGTATTTTTGTGTTAGTGAGTGGACGTTTTCAGGCTTTCGCCCAAAACTACTGAACAGATTGATTACATTTTGTGGAGGGAAGAACCCATTGAATTGTGGAGTGGATCCATCACTTTCTTTAACATGCAGAGACAGGGCGTTCGCTTCGGCAGAGGTATGCACTCTCTGATCACCGTTCCAGTTTGAGAAGTTACTGCGCTGTTCAGCTGTGTTGACACGTTTCTCCCTCTTCTCCCCCTCAGACAGAAGATAAGTCTCAGGAAAGGATCCTGACCAGGCTGCAGACACCATGAGGTGACGACTGTAGCACCTTGTATTTCTGCCGACGTGGACTTATGGCAAGGTAAAGACGTGCAAAAGAGCCTGTGATGTTTGTTTTGCGATGTGTGTTGTAACTTGTGTATTTAAGCTTTGTTGTTGTTGTTGTCTTCCTGCACAGGATCACTTTGTCCTGCCTGCCGGCCTCTTGGTACTGCAGCGTGTCCCTGCTGTCCCTGGGCTGCGCTCCCAGACAGAGGCTGCTGCTGCTGCTGCTCCTCTTCATCATCTCCACTCTCCTCATCTTCGGGACCAACCAGAGGCTGCTGCGGGGCCCCCAGCGGGCGCCTGGGGCCCATTACAACAAGTGAGTCTTAAATATTTGACACTGACTCTTTGCTGGAGGATTTTAACCAAAGCATCATGCAAAGCGTTGAATATTGTGTGTGAAAAAAACCTGTACCAGTGTCTGCAAACTAGTTTTTCAAGAATAGTATTGATGTAACAGCTTAAAAATGTTGGTTCTCTTCCAGGTACCTCTCTATTGCAGAGTCAATGGAGGCCACTGACATCCTCAACCCCGCTCTGAATTATGGGATTGTGGTGGACTGTGGCAGCAGCGGCTCTCGGGTGTTTGTGTACTACTGGCGGCCCCACAACGGGAACCCCCACACCCTGCTGGACATACGACAGATGAAGGACCACGACCACAAACCTGTGGTGAAGAAGATCAAACCTGGTGAGGAGGCGGAGCTTAGTTTATCACGCTGTTAATATGTTTTTCTGTAGCATGCATAGACCGTTTATAAAAGTGGACGCTGGCTTCCAAGTGAAAACGCCAAACTCCAGGCTTCAAAATAGCCGCTCACAAACCAATGGGTGACATTAAGAGGTGTTGACACAGGGTTGCATGTCTCCATTCCTTTCATCGCATATTTGTTAAACCACAAAGGGTGTGAGAGTGTGTTCGGTTTTTAAGACTCGTGAAAAAAAATCTAACGCACACAAACAAAGCTCGGCTTCGATTCGCTCGATTTCGTGTTTCCGCTGCGATACGTGGAAAACTGGCGTCTCGATCTTTACACTGTTTTCATGGAGAGAAAATGGAGCCGTTGTTAAACAAGAGGTGACAAAGACAAAAGCAGCAACTCTCCCCTGCTCTATATATTTACTACTATTTTGATTTGTTTAAAACTTCCACCACAATTATCTGATCAGTGCAAGTGCTGTTCGAATGGAAAAGAGTAAAGTTCTACAAAGGTTTGTTCAAATGTTGTGTCTTCAACTGTTCCTGTTGTCTTATTGTGACACGTTGCAATGGTGTGATTCAGAGTTACTCAGAACACAGTGGTGCCGACATGAGGATCCTTGCTTATCACTATCCGTCCCTTTGACTCGCAGCCAGAAGGTAAAGACAGAGCGTGTGAAAGAGATAAACGAGAACATTCGTGGAAAATACAAAGTAGAGCGAAAGAAAGGAAGATCCTGGATGTTTTATTTTACAAAGTCTCTTTTTCCTTTTTGTGCTCATTTCATCTTGAGATGATGAATAGTTGTTGAGATTAGCTTCATTAATTTGTCGTAGTCGTGGTGAGAACTGTTCAGTCCATGTGACTTTGTCTTATCTTGGTCACAGCAGACTGATTAGATTCGCTGAGTTTGTTCCAGGAGCTGACATTAGAAGGGTACGTGGCGTTTCGAACTGTGGGACGTCACGTACTGTAACAGACTTTATAGAAGAACCTGTTCTGCTGCAGTGTTCACATGACAGACAGTGTTACATGAACGCTGAGGAGTGAGATTTAATTATGATCACGATGTGCCCGTTTGGAACGGTCTGTTTGTTTCTGTCTGAAACTGTAAAAGTGACCTGCAGCAAGGAAAGAGCTGCTGCTGCTGCTGCACAAAGATCTGTTCACCTGTTTATTCAACTGGAGAAACTGTTGTTTGACGCGCTGTGGTCGGCACAGATGGTGTCACTTATGTTGATGGAAAAACAAAACCACAACAAAACAGATGCGAAACACGCTGTCGTCGTTTGCATCGAGACATAAATGTACTCGTGGTCTTCACAGGCATCTCCACTCTGTCGAAGGCCCCGACGCAGGCCAGTAACTACCTGCAGCCTCTCCTCAGCTTCGCCGCCGCTCACGTCCCGAAGAGCAAACACAAGGAGACGCCGCTCTACATCCTCTGCACCGCTGGCATGAGGCTGCTGCCAGAGAGGTAAAGTCTCCCTCTCTGTAAGAAACACGTACATGCACCAAACAGTCAGCTTCATTGTTCCAGTTTTGGTGTGGATGGCGTCTTCAGCCGACTCTTCAGCTGCTGTGTATGTTACATTCATGCTTCTCGTGTGTTTCCGTAGCCAACAGACAGCGATCTTGGAGGACCTGGTCAGTGACGTTCCCCTGGAGTTTGACTTCCTGTTCTCCAGCTCGCATGCTGAGGTCATCTCTGGGAAACAGGAGGGTGAGAGGACTTTGGTGTTGTTATTATTTGCTGATACTGGTTTTAGTTAGTTGATTGATTATTGCCTGTGATAACATGTTCTTGTTCTTGCCCCCCCCTAAAGGCGTGTATGCATGGATTGGCATTAACTTTGTGTTGGGCCGCTTTGATCACGCTGACAATGGTGAGTGTGGAGGCGTAAACAAGAAACAAGACTATTAACAGGAAATAAAACATAGAAACCTCAGAGTTACGTGTGAGGAGAGAAGTGCAATAGATGCGTGTAACTGACCACATCAACAAAATTACAATATTTACAACATTGATTAGAAGAAACCGTTTGTAACCTGATGGAAACGTGTGTCAATGTTAAAAGTATGAAGGGAGTAGCAATGACAGATAAAGGGAGGAGTTATTGTCAGTAATGGTAGAAGATGTGAGTTGACATATTGTTTATCAAGCAGTCTTGTTATAATCATAGATCAGACGCCACCACGTTTGTTTAATGTTTAGTTTGGGTTCCATGAGCCACGTTCTTCAGACTTTAAACAAGTGCATAATTAAATAATACTGTGTTCAGTGTTAATATTTGACCAATAACCAAATCATAACTTTGTTAAATTGTTTTTTCAGAGGACGCCACGGTCGAGGTGACGACTGGGTCTCAGAACCAGCAGCCAATCAGCAGGCGGCGTACAGTGGGAATCATGGATATGGGCGGAGCTTCTCTGCAGATTGCCTATGAGGTCCCCAGTGCCATCACCTTCAACTCGCCACAAGAGGTAAAGACGTGTCACACAAACGTTCCACTTCGGACGAAGCTGCTGATAATTTTACTGATTTGATCATTTTGTCTATGAAACACTTTTAAATATTTAGAAATGCCAACGTCACATAAGTCAGATCCCAAAGTGATGTCATCAGATGTTTTTGTCAGTGATTTGTTATTGATGAGACGATCTAGATTCACGCATGTCTCTTTACATTCAGAGAGGGGACGGCCTTAACGCCAAGTCCTGTGTGTGTCGTGTGTTTTCCAGGAGGAGGCAGGGAAGAGTGTTCTGGCAGAGTTTAATCTGGGCTGCGACGTGGAGCACACGCAGCACGTGTACCGAGTCTATGTCACCACGTTCCTCGGCTTCGGGGGGAACATGGCCCGGCAGCGATACGAGGACCAGCTGCTGAATAAGACATTCGCCAAGAACAGGTTCACACACACACACTCGCACACATTGGTCGTCTCGCTTATCTTGTCTCATACAGTAGTTATTATTAGTGTAATAACACCCCCCCCTCCTCAGTATTAACTTCCTGAGCCGGGTGGTACATGATGTAAAATGGTGTTTTCAGGCCTGTCGGTCTTGTCAATCTGTTGTTTCTGTTATTTACACTAATGTCTCCTCATGAATATGGTAATTTCATCTTGTTAAAATGCTCCATCTGATGAAACGTACAGTTTTTAATTCAAGCTCTGTGATTACCTCAGATAATCTACAATCAAGTCAGAGAGTAACTGTAACTTCAGGTTTATTTCACTACCTAACACCCGAACAATGTTTCCCATGTTCCTGTTTGTCCAGGTTTCTAACGGCTCAGACCGGCCTGACTGAGGACAAACCGTACCTGGACCCGTGTCTGCCGGCCGGTCTGTCGGACACGGTTGTGAGGGACAACCGCACCTTGTACCTGAGGGGTCAGGGAGCCTGGGCTGACTGTCAGCATTCTGTGCAGCCCTTCCTGGGCCTCCACAATGGCACCATGTCCCCAGGGGGCGTGTATCAGGTACAACTCACTTACAGCCCTGAGCTCTACAACAGTTTGAAGCAACACTATGCAACTTGTTTTTTACCTTAAAGCTGCAGCTCCATTAAAAAGAGTTTGATGGTTGAGTGAGTGTGAACAAGGAGAAAGTTTCCTCCTTCGCTCCCTGAATGTCTGTTCTCTGTGACTCTGCTGAGTGGGTTCCATCTCCTGTGAGAAGAACTGACTGAGAGTCAGCTTCAACTGTCACAATCAGCTCCAGGTGAAGAGTGAAGCTGAACTGAGATCAGTTAAAAACACTCTGAAGTTATTAAAAACCAGAGTTTATCTCCAATATTCAGCAGGAAACTTTTGAAACATGAAGAATCCTGAACAGTTTGGTGGATTTGTTACAGCAGCAGCTCTTCTGGTTCAGGAAGCAGAGGATCATGGGTAATATCCAGCATTCAGTTGTTTCAGCTCAACACAATGAAAGAAAACCACTCATTAGCTCGGACACGGAGCCCAACAGAATCGATCATGTGTTTGGCTGCAGGGGGCGCTGTTACTCAGTGGATGTTGCATAATGTTGTTTTAACTTCTGGGGCAAATATTAACACCTATCGCAGATAAAGCAGGTTGAACATATCAAACAAGACGCACTACTTTTAAATAAGTTATTATTAATGTCAATGTGTTTTTTTTTTTTCAGGCTCCCATCAACTTCAGCAACAGCGAGTTCTACGGCTTCTCAGAGTTTTACTACTGTATGGAGGACGTGCTGAGGATGGGAGGACAGTACGACAGTGGGAAATATTCCCGCGCTGCTACGGTAACACAAACGCATCACTGTTACACAAAGGTACAGAGAAGCAACTGGAAACGTGACTCTGAACTCTGTCGGGTGTGTTTTGCAGGACTACTGCTCAACCAGGTGGTCGACACTGAAGCAGCGTCTGGACAACCAGCTTTTCGCTCAGCAGGCCGACATCAGCAGACTCAAGTAGGTTCATCTCTTTGTCCGAGTCACATAGTGATGAAACACAACCTGCTCTGTGTCGTGTTTGGGTTTCTGTGTCTCTGCAGCCACCACACTGTGGTCGTCAGTGTCTGAGAACAGATCTGAGAACAGATCACTTCTGTGTGGAACAGCTAAAGTCTGTTCGGTGATAGATGGAGAGAAAACAGAAATTTGATTACAGACAGTGGTTTAGATCCTCTCTTATAATTGGTTCTTTATGTAAAAGTCTTCATGTAATATACACAATGGGAAGTGTGTTACAGCAAGCTGCAGATTGTCCACATGGAGGCGCTGTTCTGCCTTGAGGTTTTCTTCCATAAGCCTTTGCAGGTGGTGAACGTTGTGAAATCATCTATTTCCAGCTCAAACATGATCCTTTCCTAAATGAAGCCAAACTAGTTTTGTCCCTGAATCAACCAAACTTGAAAACCAGATAAAAAAAGTTTCAGTAAGTTGGGACTTGATCTTCACATCACAACTTGAACCCAGGTGTGGATCTTCTGGAGAAATGGTCAGAGCCATTGAACAGAGATGAATGATTTCAGCAGCAGGTGAACACGTGAATCCATAAATCTGTGAAGGTGCTTGGTGACCACACTGAGACCCCAGATCTTCCTGGTTTCAGTAACACTCGAGTTTATAGAATCCAAAACCAGAGACTGGACTTAACTGAACCGTATTGTTACTCTGAGAATATGCTTCAGCTTTTATCTCAATATTTTGTACGTTTACAATATCAAGAACATAATAGGTGCACTTGTTTTATGCAGGTGACAAATTAAAATCACAGACGCTATGATTTATTATGTTGCTTGTTAATTGCACATCTGAGTCTCAGGCTGCTGTTGAACACTGCTGCGTCTGGCCTGTAGGTGGCGCAGGTCCGACTGTTATCCAGTGAAAACCCGTCCTCTCTTTGCTCTTTAACCCGTCGCTCTGTTCTTTCCAACCCAGGCATCAGTGCTTCAAATCGGCCTGGATGTACGAGGTGCTGCACTCTGGTTTCCGATTCCCCGCTGACTACCCCAGTCTGAAAACGGCTCAGCTGGTTTACGACAAGGAGGTTCAGTGGACGCTGGGCGCCATTCTTTATAAAACACGCTTCCTGCCTCTCAGGTAACTCCTGGTTTTCATTATATATTTCTCAAAAAAATGTTCATAGATAAGTGTTTAGTCACTGTGACAGAGTTCAAATGTAGAGGACTCTGCAGCTAAAGCAGCTAACGATGCAACGGTTGTGGTGGAGCGAGTCCTCGGGGGATCAGACGTCTCGTTGGTAGAGTTTGGACTCGCGTGATGGGTCAAGCTGAGTTCAGACCAACGTTTTTAATTTGATAGTTGGGTTCAAACATTTTTATTTGTTGAACGCGTGTTTTGGTGCGACCTCGCTGCCGCAGCTCCACCCCCCCCGATCGCTACTGCACAGACGCAAAATGACGTCATCAACCCAAGATGGCAGCGTTTGTTTCTGGGGTATTTTAGCTTCCTTTCTGGATAGTGGGAGGAAGTGGAGACGCGTCGTCCATCTTCATCTACAGTCTCTTTTATTCCTGCAGTCACGGCTGAATAAACCACGTAGCCTCGCCCTTGGGTGGAAAGATAGATGAGATTAGATTTATCACTTTGTTCAAGGTCGGCTGCTCCCGTGTGAGAGAGGATACGGCCTTTCTCACAGGACTTGTTTTTTTAGTGTCCCTAGATATGAGATAGTTTTTTATGTTGCACGACTCATGTCCTCCGCTCTTATCGTTGTTTTGTTCAACAGTAAAGATTAGAAGTTTGTTTTTACGAGACTTGCACCTTCATGTCTCTCTCCTCCAGGGACCTGCAGCAGGAGACGCTGCGACAGAGCCACCCCAGCTGGCTGCGCTCCTCCTTCGTCTACAACCACCACCTGTTCTCGCTCTGCATCCTGGTCGTGGTGCTCGCCATCCTGCTCTACATCCTGCGCCTGCGGAGGATCCACCAGCGGGAGCAGCGGCAGGCAGAGGCCCTGAGCCTGCTCTGGGTGGAGGAGGGAGACGCTCTCCTCCCCTGAGGAAGACGCAACAGGAGGTTCCACGTGGATGAGCAGCGTAATTTACTGTAACCGCAAATCCAACACTAAAGAATGCGAGGATAATAAGGATCCTGATGATTACTGAGCAGCCAGAGGCGTACGTGAAGAGGCGGGATTCCATTTCACGGAGAAACAACACGGAGCAGAGACGCTTTAATGAGCCTGGACATCAAACTCCTCTTTGATCGTGCAGCTTGGAGCACAGAGCTCATCTCAGACGGGGAAGATGTTCTCTCTTTCTCTTCAAGACAATTTCAGATGAAAAGAATCACCTCCGCATTACAGGATCAAACGCTAACCATTCCCTCTCAGATCCAGTTTGTAGTTTCTCGGCGGTTCGACAGTGAACCTGGATTCAGCGTTGGAAGAGATTTGGTGTAAGAATGTGGGATTATTGATCGTCCAACATGACGCATGACAATATATTTGATTTTAAATGAATCCAAACGACATCTTACGACATCACATGACCAGATGAGATCGTTTCCTTCCCTTTTTAAAATCCTTCCTCTCCTGCAAACGGAGGAAGCAAAGACGACGAAGCCGTCACTCAGCGGAGAACAATTTTTCCACTCGGTGAAACGGCAGCGATAAAAACTCCTTGCTCCCAACCACCATCAAGCAGCTGAAGCATCAGCAGCCTCACAACTTCGAGCCTTGATCTTCAGCGAGCTGGTGTCACAGCGAGCGAACGTCTCTTTCATCTTCATCTCCGTCCGTCCCCGATGGAGCGATTCCCTCGAAAGCAGCCCCGCAGACGGATGACGTCGGCCCCAGAGCTCCGGCCTCAGATTGGGCTTTGATACTTGAATGCCACTGTTGTCCTGCCAGGACCCCCCGTCCCCCCGTCCCCCCGTCCAGCCCAGATCTTTATCAGTGCAAAGACCGAGCCGAGAGGCGTTTCATCTGCGACAAGCTGAGAGATCTGCTCGGCGTCTGGATGAAGCTGCCGAAAACAGACCAAGATAAGAGGCCCGATTCCAAAATGCAACGATTTCACTAAAGGGAAAAATCTGGTCTCATCCGATTGGTGGTTTTCACATTTAAAACCACTTCTGAGGAAAAAGGCCTTATTGTGAAATTAGGGGTGTATTTTACTCATTTTTAATTTTTACTGTATTTCATTGCTGTAAATTGTTCAGCGGAGCAACAACCATGACGATGCAAATCTGTGTCTGATTATTAACTGTTGAAACTTCCTGAGAAGTTAAATTATGTGTTAATCCCACAGTGGGAGATGTTTTTAATTTTAATGTCAGAAAGATCATGTGATATATTAATTCTTATGGATTTAATTCCGAGGTGTGTTGATGGTTAAGAAGCTGATTCCTTTGTTAAAAGAATAAGATGTTTTGTGAAAGTTTGGTCGTTAAAGGAGACGTATGATGGTTTTATTCAGAGTTTCTTTCCTCTTGTGTTTTAAAGTTTTTCTCTTCTACGGAGTTAAAAAGCCCAAAGTCTGTAGTGAAGTGAGTAATTCAGCTGCTACGCCCGTAAACTGTGATTAAAGGCGGTCGACGTGTCCCCACTTCCTCCCACTTTCCAGAAATGATGCCAAAAATACCTTAAATGAAAAAAACTGTCTCTGAATCAAAAAGTATTTGATGTAAATTTTGACTTTCATGACCTATACTGCAGCCAGCCACCGGGGGGCGATCAAGACACTTTGGCTTCACTTTTGGGTCATGTCGTCCGTCTTTATTCAGTCTGAGGAATAAATATAAGTATGTTTAAGTCCAAGTACGAGGAAAGGGATGTTTTCTGGGAATGTAAACCTTAGTTACACTCATTAAAACCTGAATGTTTCCTTTAACCCAGAAGCTGCACAATCAAGAGCTTTGTAAAAAAAAAAAATTGTGATTCCACTTGTTTCGTTTCTTCTCGTTCTGACTCTGATGGATTCGGACGTGATGTCGTCAAACTGTCGGCTGGAGTTTTCACCCTGGGTCTTCATGTTCCTCAGTGGTTCCACTCTGACGTCTGAGCTCCGACAGAGACGTCCTCCTTTACCTCTCAATCACAAACCTCACTCCTCGTCCTGGTTTGGTCCTGAGGTGGATTGTGGGATTTCTGCCGCTTTACGAACTCGTCGAGTGTTTTTCCCAGAGCTGGGCGTCGTGCAATGTAGAACTGATTCACCGAAGGGAACCCGTGACTCATGTTTTTAATCCAGGTACCTTGAACATCAATGTGAATAGAATCGATTCCATTCCAATAAAGAAAATCATTTTTTTGTAATAAATGTCGACTCTTTAGTTTTGTGTTGTGTGAGATGTTTGGTCCTGAACTTTGACCTTAACGTCCACTCGGCTGCTTCCCACAGGTCAGTGGATCAGACACTAATGTTAGTGAGTGTTCAGATCGTGTACATGTACTCTGTTACTGTACTTCAGTACATTTTTCATGTGTTTGTACCTAAGTAGTTTATTTTTAGGTACTTTTCACCTTTACTCCACTACACATTAGCAAATATCTGTTGTAAAATGGTCCAATCAGCAGGCAGGTAACATTGGACCCCGCCTCCTGCAGCCACAATGATGTAGTTTCATTGGTACTTTTACCAAAGTGGTTCTTAGTAAATTATTGTTCCTCCTCCACTGAACAGGATCAGACAGAAGCTAAACGTTTACATATAAACCTGCCAACATTTTCTAAGAGAAATCATTCTTACAAAATTGTAAAAATATTTCAAGTTTCAACCCAAATTTCCTCCTTTAATCGCTTTTTGTCTTTTTGAACTTCAAACCTACAAAACACCTCAGATCAGATTTACTCTCTTGTATTGGAAAATGAAAATTGAATTTGAACCTTCGAGCTGAAGAGACAATTTTTCTCATTTGACCTTTAAAGGCATCTAATGATCAAGCTTTGGTTTTATTTAAGCAGGTTTTTGAGGAAACTGCCTCTGAGGTTTCCGGCTGGGACTCATCCGGAGAAACAGGGACACGAGTTCCGGAAAGACGAGCTGCAAGGATGCAACTGAAAATCAGACGTTATGGTTCCTGAGTTCATCCTGGGAGGCAGCTTTAAAGTGTGAGATCTGAGAGATGCACCTGAACCAGGTCTGATCTGGATCCTTCCAATAAAACAATCAGCGGCAGAACAAAGAGCCGTCGGCGCCTTTGTTCCTTCACCATCAAGTTATGTAAAATCCACTTTCATCATAACGGATGCAGTGACACACTGTGACCTGCTGGTGGTGCTGTGCAGCGTGTGACCTGCACCTCCAGGCTGCTGCAGGATGAAGTGAAGACAAAACACAAAAAGACCAAAACACCTTAAATTGATCTGCAGCTTCACTTCACACCTTCTTTCTGCTGGAGGATTGTGATAACGAGCAATTATCAGCTTCAACTTCAGAGGAAACGTGGCAGCGAGTCTCCGTCACGCACCTGAAAAGAAACACGGCGCCGTTTTTCTTATCTTAAAAATATACTTTAATACAACAGCTGCATATAAATATTAAAATATACATTATACAGGTGTACAGTACACTCACACAAAACCAAAACAAAAAATATTAGGCTTCTATTTGTACGGCACTTCTTGTATTTTTTTGTTTTGTTGGTTTTTTTTGACTATTTTCTTAAAGGTTACTTACTGATGAAGGAGTTGTACATAAAGATGTGTTAATGTGTTAACAGGTCCAAAGTATTTACTGTAGTACTGTGATTACTGACGGAGGGAGGACAGAAGTAAAGGTTGCTGTACAGTATATGACATGGCGTCGTGGAATGTTTGCTCGTCTCTTGGTTTTTCGTGGCCTCCCGTCGTTCAGCAGGTTTTTCTCAACGCGTTAAAGAACCAGCAGGGACGTGATTGTTTTATTTCTTGATACCAAAGTTTTATGTCCTTCCCTTAAATTTCGTCCCTTTCCTGCTCAACATCCACGTCCCGACCTTCGACTCATCGAGCTCGACAGAAACGACACGAGAGCCCAACGTCTGCGTCTGCGACCTCTGGTGATGTTTCAAAACAGAACAACACGAGAAACGACCACGCACAAAAATATATTTGCGTTGACGAATGAGAAACGTTAAATCAGAACTTTCGTAAAAAAAAATCTGTGCACCGAGCAAAGAAAGTATAACTTCCAATAAAAGCCGATTTCATTTTAACACTTTTTTTTACTTCCAGTGTTAAACTCACAACATATCTCGTGTTGATTGTTGTGTTATAACATGTTAAATCTCCTGGTGGAAGATGGAGTCGTGTGAAAGTCGGTTGTGCAACACTCCCGATCACAAGACACATTGTGTGGTGTGAAGTGCAGCGATCCAGCAACTTGGCACAAGAGAGCTAATAACTGTACTTCCCCAAATGTTGAACTATTATTTTAAACTTTGTGTCCAAAAGTTGTTGAAAGAGTTTGGAGAATTTGGATCCAAAGAAAAAAAACTCATGGTTTTATTATCAGGTGCGTTTATCTCTATTTTCTTTATAATTTCTTTTATAAAAACATGTTAATTTTTTTAGATGTGTCATTTCCTGCCAACTTCTATTTTTGGAAACAAACAGACTCACAACTTGGGAAAAAGGTTAAACTTCTTCTTTAGTTTCTTGATGAGATTGTTTTTTTTTTTACAATTTGTGATTAAAGCTCCTAAAATCTTGTGAAATTAAATTTATGACAAAAATAAGCTTACGTTAATCGTCTGCGTTGAGGTTTGTTTCAATTAAAACCAAATCAGCTGTCGTCACTTTCATTTAAATGTTGATGAATCCTGATTGGTGCATTGATCCTTTTTACACCGGAGCCCCGCCCACTTTAAACCAGTGAGAAAAACCAGGTCGAACTCGGACGTGTTCTCGTCACTTCTGGGTTTTGAAAGATCGTCAGAGATTTCTGAAAAACAGACGCTGAGCTCAGGGAATCGAACGCGATGATAAGACACCTGAGGCCGGAGCTGGAGCTGGAGCGAGCCTCGGCTTCACCAACAAGAAATGTGGAGTTCAAACCCTTCCCCCCCCCCCCCCCCCATCTGGGTTTCCAGGTCACCAGCAGGAGGCCGGGGCCTCAAGACGCAGGTGGGTTCAGCTGAAGTCGTCCTCGGCAGCTGTCAAGAGCTGGACGGGCGGCGGCGGAGGTGCTGGAAGGGATTAAAAGGTTTCGGATAAACTTCTGCGAGGCCCCCGGCTAAGTGCCATGTCCCCCGGCCTCCTCTGCCCCGGAGACCCGTCGCCTTTGAAACCGGAGAAGCCTGAGTGTCTCCGACAATGCGAGCGCTGGAGCAGAGGGGACGGGCACCCGGAGGTCAGCAGCCTCCCACCAGTGTTGGTTTACTGATGGGTCCATTCAAACCCGCCAAGTCCCACAAAGCCTCAGCGCCGCGTCCAAAAACCTGCTGCGGTCGCACGGAGGCTGAGACGGGGGGGGAGGCAAACAGTGTCCGTCACATGCGTCTACGCTCACTTAGCTTCGAGTTGGTTCGCAGAAAGAAGACAATTCGTCGGGGACTGCAAATAATTACCACTTTAACAATGTATTCATCAAGTAATCGTTTAGTATAAAATGTCAGAAAAGTTGGAGGTTTTATCACTTGTAGTAGTTCAAATATCCACTGGAGGCGCTAGAGTCACATTTCTACAATAAATTCAATCTGTTTTTACGTTTGTTTGTAGCTAACTTAACGCAGAACATCGTCTTTTCCTTTTTAAGGTCGCACACGCTCTGACTGCTGCGATGACCCAAAGAAGTATTTTTTCCCTTTTTCTCCCAAACAAATCGCAATTTTGAAGCTAAACTTGCTCGTAAACTCACAATACTTGGCAAAGTGCGTCAGATGTTGTGGAACATCACGCACAAATGTACGATTAAGCCTCTTGGAGTCATTGTCAAAACCCAACAGGTCATTTTTGGAGATTTAAAAACAAACTCCACCTTCAAAAAGACGTCTGCGATTAAAAGTTATTAGAAGAGTTTACATTGAAGACATCTACATGACAATATTCAGTCATAGTCACAGCGCCACCTACTGGACAGTTTTTTTATCCAGGAATTCATTTCTTTAACACTGTGAGAAGTTGTTTGACATTTTCATTGATTTCTCTGGGAATCACTTGTGGATCTTGATGAAATGCACGTTTAGGGGACTAATATTTATGAGTGTGTGAAATTTGTTGCAGCTGGATTTAATCTGAGGAGCTGTTGGGCCTTGGCTGAGTGACAATCTCCTGAAATACTGGACAACTTAATGGTTAAAGGGCGTGAGTGCATCCAGAGGATATTTGCACATCAATCGCAGTAGATGTTTATCTGCAGCTTCACTTTAACACTGGATCCTCCTCCAGCAGCTGAGGGGGATCGAACCTTCTCCCTCTCAGTAAAAAGCATCAGGCGAGTTTCGGGACTGTTTGCTTCTCCCCGTCTCCGCCGGACGGTGACATCCAGCGAGGAAGTAACTCGGACAAAGATCGTCTTTGTTTTTTTTTTGCAGAGTCATTGTCCACATTAGGTCAGCGTTGGCTTGAGTGAGCCGAGAGCATCACTCCTGTGTCCTCTCAGCTGTTCCTGGGTCCACGCGGCTGAAGCTCAGCCCGCCGTGAAAACCGGGCCGAGCCGCAGACGTCCATCTTTGGGTCCCTTCGGTTTCCTCCCCTCAGAATATCTGCCTCCTGCTTCCAGGTATACATAAACATGAGCTTTCTGGGAAACTGAGTCAGGAATGTGAGCAGAGACAAGTGGCCTCGCCAAACACTGGCCCCTCCCCGTTACAGCTTCACAGTTAAAGGGACATAGCGCGATACAAAGAGGAAAGAGGGGAAAGCGCTGCGGCATCACTTAAAGCCTTGAGACCATCTCGGTGGTTGCGGTGCCGTGTCGTGCTTGTTGTTGGAATCTGTGGGAGGACTTCGCTGTGTTTCAACAGTTTGCTCTCCAGTTCAGTTTTTGGCATATAGATCAATGTACACAGCAGATGGTGCTTCGCGTTACGTAACTTCAGAGGAAGGGAAACATCAGGACACACTTAAGCATTCAAAGAGGAATCTCTCCTAAACCCAGAGACCTCCACCTCCTACGACGTTGACACACGGGTCGCACAACATTTGAAACTCCAGCGATGTGTACAATTGTCTTTGCTCGTTTGCCGCATGTGAGGGAGGCAGCTGCCAGCAGGAGATCCTGTGACTCCGCTGGCAGCGTCGCCAGCTTCCCAAGCCTTGAAAGAAAAGAAGGAGGGAGGGAGGAATGCACGTCTCAGCAGCGGGAAGAGCAGAGAGCACCTTTATCCAAACAGGAGAGACTTTCCTTCTGCCGCCCTCAGTGTTGGACTCGTCCTACATCTCGTAAAATAAAACCCAAGCAGGTTTCTCCGGTGGCGTTCAGAGCCTCAGTGACATCGCAGCCTGCTGCTGCTTCAGCCCTGTTCACCAGCAGCAGAAGCTTTCCAGCCTCGACAACAGGAATCCTGCGTTTACACAACAGCTCTGCATTCACACGAGCTGGAGTTGACATTTCCCAGAGCGTAGAAAAAGGAAACAAAAACTAAAACAGGAACTGCCCTGAACCTTCGTATCGGCAGCTTTCAAACCGACTGTGAGCGAGACCTCAGGGAGGTGAAGAGTTTAAGAGTTTTAACTGCTCCTCTCCAGGAAATGGAGTTTCCATAGGAGGCGAACAGTGTTGCAGAGCAGCAGCTTGGGAACGTAACCAAGTCGGGAGCTTGTCAAGGTTGAAAAACAAAGAGGATCACTTCGCTAACAGCCGCTTCTAAACTTATATTTCCCAGAGATGATGTTCACAGAAACCGGTTCCAGCTACTGTTTTCCACGTTTACTGGGAAAAGGAGAAGATTTTGGTTGAATTTTTTTGGCTGAGAATGTGAAACGATTTCACAGAAGCCTGTAGTTTAGTTTTTTCTAAGTAAAGTCAAGCGAGGCCGAGCTCGGAGCAGTAGTCAGGGGTTACGTTCGTAATAGGGTATAAGATCAGGCATAATAACACAGGTCCCTGTGGCTTCAAGCTCCAGGCACTTCAGAAAGGCGTCATTATGCAAAACTGCCTATTACAACAATATGTGCCCACAGGTCAGGACCCAGTCAGCAGTTACTGCCTAATGCCTCCGCTCAGGTTTGCATTGCTTTTATGTTTTCGTCAAACAGTAGCACCAAACTGAAACAAACCCAGACCACCAGACGAAGTGCCGGGCGCCCACGACGTTCTCAATCAATATCTGTCTTTAGAAAAAGGTGCCAAGAGTCTTTTCTTTCTCTTTTGGAGGATCTGAAGCCCTCTTCAAAAGGTGCTTAGTTGCTCTTACCACAGTGCAATTCATAGGGTCCTTGACATTTTATGTCCGACAACATTTAGAGACCTTGTACATGTCGGTCTACAGCTTCAGCAGAGACCACAGAAGAAAGGCAGATTTCATCTCAAGACTGACGCCCACTTTGTGGGCGGTGGCTTTGCCAAATAACAACAAAATCATAGTCAGAATATTAAAAAACAAACAAATTGAACTTATTTGCTTTCTAGATCTACAAGTGTCTTTTTTTCCTCTATTTGTCATTGCAATTCAGGAAGGTGCGCTACATATTCAGGTCAGGGGTTGAGGAGAGGGCGCGGGAGGCACTGAGGACACTTCCCTTTGTGGGTGAACGAAGCGGCTGCAGATGGAGGAGCACCAGGCTGCAGCTCCAATCTGTCACCACGGCCTCTCCGACTCGTGGTGGTAGTGCATTTAGGTGGGGGTGGGGGGGTGGGGGGGGGGGGGGGGGGGGGGGGGGGGGGGGGGGGGGGTCAGTGACGTCAACCTTTGAGGACGCACGTAGGTAAACATGGCAGCAATCTAAATGTTTCAGTGAGCGTATCCATCACTCTGTTCTCTTTTTAAATATAATGACGTGGTAATGGTTGGCAGCATCTGAGTGGCTCAGCAGTCTCAGTTATCTTTGGTCAGTTTGAATTAAGGTGCAGTTTTCTCTTTCGTTTTTAACTCTGCTTACAAAGTGATGGGGTGTTAAAGAGTGAGGGGGGGGTGGGGGGGGGGGGCGGGGTATTAAAGCTCCGAGGACTTTTCCACAACAAACACTCGGTTGTTTCCATTAACAGCTGATCTGGCATCAGGACCACGGCGCTTGTTGCATATCACAACGCTCGCTGACATTTTAGATGCCGATGCAATCTGAATGGAATGCAGTGTTTCTATAGGGAGCCCAGTCAAATGAAAATACACACACAGACACACACACACACACACAGACACACACACACACGCCTCTTTGTTTTCCAGGCCTGGGCTCCTCCCACTTCCTTATTTTAGCACTTCCTCTATCCTCAGATGCCCCCTCGCCCTCGGCTCACTACCGGTCCCCTGCCGACGACTACAACCATCTACAAAACAGTGCAATGTCTATTCATAGGCACAATGGGGTACAAATACAGCACACAGAGGGAGAGAGGAACACTGTACACGCTCATACAGTATGTTACATGTCCAACACACACTCACACACACACACACACACACACTCACAGACAGAACACAGAATACGGGGACGTCAGCAGCAGCTCTGGTCTGGTGGTGGTTGTGGTGCAGCCGGCAGAGACAGAGCGGTGAAGGCGGCTGCTGATTGGAGGGCCAACAGGGCAGGACTGAGAGCAGGGCGGCAATTTACTCCCATTTTGTTTACGCTACTCCTTCCTCTTCGTGTGCTCCCCCCCCCCCCAGCCTCTCCACCTCCGCTTCACCCCTTCCTTTTTACACAGTGAGAGAGTGGAGGTGGTGACGAGAAGCTCGCTCGGGTCCGGTTGGTTGGCGGTGCTGCGGCCGAGCGAGGGCGTGGAATCAGGAGAGGGAGAGGAAAGGGGGTCGCTGGGTGGGTTTACCCCGCTGTCTCGTCTCCTCCCTGCAGGGGCTCCTTGCGCTGGTTCTGACTGGCTGCCAAAATCCTCTGCACAAAGTCTTTGGTCCGCCCGGCGACTAAAGGCCCTGCAGTCGTCACGGAAATAAATGAAGTGTGATGGGGAGAGAGAGGGAGAAAACAAACCATACGACAACAAGCAAAGATTCAGATATAGATATGATAAAAAAGACTGTTCTCATCACTGTAATGTTGGTTTTGTTTGTTCCATCTCACCGCTGGACTCTCGGAGGATGTCTTCCAGGCGCTGCGTCATCCCCCGTTCGTCCGTGTCCTCTTCCTCGCTGCTCTCCACTCGTCGCCTGATCACCTCCTTGATCCGCAGCAAAGCGCCGAGCAGGTTCTCTGTGGGGAAAACGAGATAAACGATTATTCTCGTCTCAAAGCAGTGAATGAATTCCACAGGGGAGAAGACGGACGGCACAGAATAACTTAAACAAGTTTGACTCATTTGCTCATATTTTCATCAGTCCAGCTGTAAACACCAGCTGCCCAACAGCTCAGGTTCCTACTTTTACACGTCTCCTTGTTGTTTGGCTCTGAGCGCTGCCAAAAAAACATGTTGCCTACAATCGCTTCTGAGCCTGAACGCATTCTGTGTGGACACAGATGGAGCACTTAAGCTCGGCTAACGTGCCGCTCGCGCTACGCCGTCTGTGTAGACACGGTGTCTGACAAAGCTCGCAGCGCCAACTTTGGGTATTTGACAGTTTTCACTACTTTCATCGAGGGACACAGTTTGTTTAGTTACTCAAACAAATAGATAAAAGTGAGATTCTGGGCCAAATGACACATCGCATTTCATTTCTCAAAAATTAAAACCACGTTTCGCAAAAACCCCCGATGCTTCATGGGACGAGGGTTGTTTGTTTTAACCATCGGGAGTCACACATTACGCCAAATCACGTGGCGGCTTTGAGACGTCACACAGTAAACACAGAGACTCGTGCGGCGCCGGTTTCAGCTTCAGTCGAAAGATCGGCCGAGAAAAACTGAGAAACGATCATTTAAATCCAAAGTAAAAATTGCTCTTTACACACGAGTAAAAGTTTGAGAGACAGGACGTCGCAGGAGTTGAATTTAAATCAATATCTTCGTAATTTGTTTGTCGTATTGAAAAATGGGGGGGGGGGGGGGCGTAAAACTGATGATGGAACAGATTCTGCTCCAACAAGCTGAAAATACTAACGAGGGGAAACTGAGCAGAGAGTCGGTCGAGAGACAGAGACAGAGACAGAGTTTGTGTTTCCAACAAGTGGACGAAAAAAAGCCACACAGTTTGTTTGACCTTTTAAACTTTATATTTCCATATATTTTTATTTATTAATATATCATATATATTTGCAAGTGAGAACATAAACTGTTTTTAAGAGTTGCACAACTATAAAGAGAAAAATGTCTGTGACTACAGCTGTTTTTTATTTCAAATTGGTGTTTAGTGCCTGATATTATATGATTATATAATTATGTCTTCACACTTACAAGCTATATTCACATATTCAACTATGAAAATACTTCGTTGGGGATGTTTATGGTTCCATAGTAATAAAAACTAACATTTTCCATGTCGGATTTGATGTATTTTAGTGTATTTTTGGGTCCAAATTGTTGATCTCAAAAGCAGTGAAAAGCAGCCAAAAGAGAGTGAAAGTAATTTTTAATGAAAGTAAACTTGAGTCAAGTTGAAACTTAGTGAACGTGAAATAAGGGCAGCGACCAGACGGTTGGATGAAGGTCGTGAGGAAAGAGAAAGCAGCTCCACCCTCGTCTTCCTCCTCATTACTGCCTGAAAAAGACCATTAACTCTGAGCGGCTGCAGTGGAAACAGGCCGCGGCTGCACTGGCAGCTTTCAGGTGTAAATGTGTCATGATGAGAGCGGCTGTTTCCTGGTGAAATAAAGGCTCAATTAGAATGACCACACTGCGGCGGCTCCACCGACCAGTGCAGAGAAATCGAGTAAACTGTAGACGAATGAGTTTGAAGGAAATTAATAAAAGATAAGAATCAGAGGTTTTGTTTTAGAGGAAAACTACGGGACGGATTTCCATGAATCCTTGTGGAGCCAATGAAGAACTCTTCAAGCGTTGGATTCGAACTAAAGAGGCAGATTCTTTACTCACTTTCACATTACGAGATTCTTTTGACATTTACAACAATTTCCCAGGGAAAAATTATTTGATCTTTATAAATGATGATCTGAGATTTAGCATAAATGCTTTTACATCTTAATTCTCTAACAAAGTCGCTCTCCTTCCGTCTGTCTACAGAACTGGATTAATTTGAGCTGCAACTCTGCTGCTGATGGTGTGAATCATCAGCGCCGGCTGTGCTATTGGCTCCTCCCCCTGTGGGGCCACGTGACCCGATGGCGCCATGACACCCCTGATGTCAGCATGCTTTATTCTCTCGTTTTGTCAAGCGCCCGTCTCAGCAGTGAGTGTGTGGGTGGTCAAAGGGCTATCTTCAACACACACACACACACACACACACACACACGCACACACACACACACTTCATGAAGTCAGGAGGCTTCCCTGCACTGGCACTGACTTGTTGAACGGCGCTAAGTGTTGTATAGAAGCCAATTACACAGACAGAGAGAGAGAGAGAGAGAGAGAGAGAGTTAAAAAAAAAAGGAGAAGAAGAAGAATAAAGAGGATCATAGGAGGGAAAACGGAAGAGAAAGGATGTGTGAGGTTAAGCTGTGTGTGTGTGTGTGTGTGTGTGTGTGTGTGTGTGTGTGTGTGTGTGTGTGTGTGTGTGTGTGTGTGTGTGTGTGTGTGTGTGTGTGTGTGTGTGTGTGTTGGATTCCTGCCAGAATTTCGCGGGAGCCACAAGTAAAGTAATGAAATGAAACGCCGGGATCAGGAATGACTGGAATGTTAAAAAAAAAAGAAAGGAAAAGAGGACAAAAGGACGCCGGGTGGTGATTGGTCAGGTTTGAATCGGGGGACAAGGAGGCGGGGGGGGGGACCGGTCTGACACATTTGGCACAGAGGACGTGTCGGTTATCAGAAAACAAGGTGAAGTCATCCTTCTCAGGTTCTAGCCTCAGTCAGTGTGTTTACATAGTTCTGCACGGAGCCGGTGACTCTCGGCTTCCTGCAGGATCCTGCTGCTTCTCACTGGGACAGGTGAAAAGAGGGTTTCTCCGTTGTGTTAATCACATGGAGGCTGGAACATGCATCAGCCCCCCCCCCCCCCACAGTCACTAACAGAGCTGCAGACCTGGAACTACCACAGACGTGTAGCAGAGAATCCACAGTTTATAATGTATCTTCAATCGTTGTACAACCAGGTCCACATGAACATGATGGATTCGGTGCAGATCCAGAACTGTGGGGCTGTCGGTGGAGGAATGAGGTCTGTGTGACGTCAGATCTGTAGCTGCAGTCAATCAATCAAACGTCCTGTCCGTCACCGGAAGCTCCACGGCCATTAACACGGCAAGGTTTCAGCAGAACAAGTCAAAATCTGTCAGTTTCCACAGCCGAAGAGTTTTTCTCTAAATGAACTCAGTTCACTCACTCACTCTCTCGCTGTCAGCGATTCCAGCGGTTTGTTAAATTGGAGCCAAGCCCGGAGTGAAATAAAGAGATTCTGCTCGTGTCTGAGGGAATTTAAATGCTTTTATCAAAAATGTTAACCTCCAGAGAAGGAGAGTGAAAGTGTAGCATCATTCAGCAAAGGCCACATATTTAATACAGATTCCCTCAGAGGGGAAGTATTAAATTACCGATATGATGCGTCTGATGTCAGATGGTATTGATGGTGAAAATGCTAATCGCAGCTGGTTTTCCAGGTTTGGGTCAGTTTACAGAAGTCGAGCGGAGGGAGGATGTTGCAGCTACTCGATAAGTTTGTGTTATAAGTTGTCAGGTTGTCGTTTTGCTGAATTACAGACGTGTGCAGTTGAAACCGTCATTACTACATTTGGGTTTTCTTCTGTTTTACACGTGTAACTACAGTGATTGATAAAACGTGGATGACCTACACTCTGTGCTGTCCCTGTTAAGATGGAGGACAGCTGCTGTTCTGCTAATACTCAGGGTTCCCTGTGAAATGGGTCACCAGAGGGGAGAAGCTCTTGAGATGGTTGCTCCTGAAATGCGGCCTGATTTCCTTCTGTGCGTAAACAACACTTCAGAAATCTCTACTGACTGAGGAGGACATGGAGTTTCCATGCACAGTAAACAGGAGAACGCTGCAGGACTGGATGACCTGAATTGTGTCCCAGTTATCAAACACAGATCTTCAGACGCCACAGCTCCGTGTAATAAACCAGTTTATATAATACTCCACTCATGTGTGAGCAGAGGCTTTATGTCGGGGGGGGGGGGGGGGGGGGTGGAGCATGATTAATGTAGGAAGCTGCAGGAACGCCGATCGATAAGAAAACCTGAAGCATACTGAACACGTTGAGGGTAATGTTTAATAAACTGCGAGTTGCAAATAGCCAAACATGCTCCGTCATGGCAGATCTTATTTTCATATTTCATAAATACAAGCTGTCGGGCTAAAACCTGACACTACTGAGTTATTTAAATGAAGCTTGGTTAACCCCACAGGATTTTTTATGATTTCCTCAATCCATAAACACAATCCTTCAGCGTGTAAATCATCGAAATAAGAAGTCGGCATGTGCACGTCTGAGGTACTGACCATACTCCTGGTTGAGCCCCCACAGCTTGATCTTGTTGGCTTCGTGCTGGGCCTTCTTCTTGAGCCGGCAGGCCCTGGAAACAGGAGGAAAAGAAACCGCCGTCATTTCTCTGGAACAGGAAATTCTGCTCTAGTATTCCCCTTCTCCACATGACCCCGTTACTGCGCCTGCTGGCTCACACTGCGAGCAGCTGAGAGGAGGATGTATTTCCAAACCGTGAGGCCGACTGACTGAAAACCTCCCGTGTCCTTCTGCTCCTCCGAGAAGCGTTTAACACCGCGACCCTGAAGGGATACGGCTGGTTCGGATTCAGAATATTTGGGGGTTAAGTAAAAAAAAACGCAGCAGCGAATGAATCAATCATTGCACATTAAATATTAATGCATCTCATGGGGACTATTCTCTACACACACATTTCCTGCAGCTGTGAGTCAGCTAAATGAAACTTAAGGAAGCAAAGTACTTGCAGGCCAGTAATGTTGGACGGAATACTCCCCTCTGTGTTTCTCTGCTTGTTGAAATGTTAAATTATGCCTCAGCCAGGTTTTTCTACTTGCACCACACAGCCTGCTGCTTCGGGGAGGACGCCGACGACCATTCAACAACGTAGCTGTTCCTAATCACCGTAGGGATGGCGTTGACAAAGCACAAAGGATGTTCCAACATGTAACCAGCGGCTTTTTAAATTGGTAACAGCGTTTCCCTACCTACCCACTGGCCCCTGAATCCAACAGCCCTTCCTGTTTTACCAAAAATAGCCCCTAAAGAAGACTTTCGCAGTGATGGATTGCCCACATCTGCAAATTGATTTAATTGGTGCACGGAATGAGACGAAGCCAGTGGTTGCCTGAAGGTAGGAAAACACACTCGCCAAATTGGAATCCTCTGGTACTTGCATGAGCTCGGGAAATGGTGGTTTTTCTTCAAGATGCTTTGAGGTGCATCCAATTTATGAGAATTCATAGAAAGGTTGAATAACAACAGGCTAATAACGGACATTGGTTCAGCACGCGTTAGCCTAGCTTAGAACGCACCTCGTTGCAAATGTGTAGGGGGCGCTATCAAAGAAGATAGCCGAATGGTGTGCACTGGGGCTAGCTGTAGCGGTCAAGCTAACTGCTCGGTTGGCTTATAGTTTTGTATTTATGTGTATTATGATTAACTACACGAGAGGACTAAGAAACAACTTAAAGGTTGTTTCAAAGGTGCTAACTTCGATGGAGCTCGGCTAACAGTTCCCTTCTGCTCCCATTATTTTAGCCAAGCTATGTTAAATGAAATGAGAGACTTCATTGAAAGTTTTTTATGGTTTCCAATGTCAAGAGTTCACTTTCACGCTCAACTACGATAAACATTTCTTGTATCAGTTTTCGTCCTTCAGGCACGGAGACGAAACCGATTCTAAAATGATATTTTCCAAAACAACTAATCCCAACGTCAGTGACCAGGACGTGATCTTTTCACCGTGGGTTTTTGGAGCGTCCAGCCAGTGTTAGGAACTGGACGATTTCACCCCTACGCCGCCTGTGCGCCGCGGCCTGGTTGTTTTTGACAGGAAGGTACGGAGGCGGTCAGGACAATCCCACCGCTAACTCTGACCTGCTCTCGGTCAGCCACAAGTATGACGGTATGAAAAGAAAAGAATACACACAAAAGAAATTCCTGCATATTAGATTGAAACGTGAACTCAGGACCCAGTGACCAACGATAAACATCCTCCTCCTCCTCTCTTCAGTCTTTTTCTTTCAGTTTTCATCCTGAATTTTCTTTATCTCCGCCAACTTTTTATCCGATTGTGTGTTTGTGCCGTGTTTAATATACGTTGGAATAATAGGGTATTCCCAGAGTCCCTCTCCTATTTAAACTGCCTCCTTCCCTCTGTGTTCTCCACCTCCCCCCACAGATGAACTTTATATAACCCCTCTCTCCCTCCTCATCTAATTCCTTGTCTACCTCCTCAGCCCTGCCCTGATTTCCTTCTATTCATCCTGCCTTCCTCATCTCATCTCCTCCGCTTCCCTCCATCCTTCCTTCATTTATTCCACCGTGATAATGTCCAATCCAAATTTTCAAATCATATATATTGTGAACAGCGTAAAAATCTTTGAAATGTCCTCAAGTGTAAATGGACAACGTGTGAAAGCTCGTTATGGCCGCGTCCTCGGAGGTCGTGTTCGGTGAGGTTCAGCGTGTTTCTCCCTCGGACGGAGTTGAAATCAAAATGCTTCCCGACACGTCAAAGAACGGCTCAGAGAATAAGACCAATTTCCCTCGATTTCAGATTCAATATATTCTTCCCCCTGTGCGTCCTCCAGAAACAGCATCAGAAGGTCAACCGTTTATAAGCACCACATATTTGAAAAACCGAGCTCGACAAGGCTGAAGACTAGACGGCAGATACCAAACCACAGAGCCTCCTTCCATCTCTGGGCTGCAAATCATTCTCAAACACTGAAAAATGCCCACTGACGCCTGATAAATCAACAGAGCGTCTCCGGGGCTCGGACTCTGTCGGGGGTGCAGCGAGTGGAGTCTAATACCTGGACGCCAGCTTGTTCTTCTCCTTGCGTGACCTCGCCCGGGCCATGGCAGGGAGGTCGTTGACTGGACCCATGCCGTCGATGGCAGCGTTGAGCTTCTGCAGCTGCTCCCCGATGTTGTGGAGCTTCTGGGGGTTTGGCGTGAGGTCGCTGGCGTCCGTCTTGCGAGCTTTGCGGCGCCCTTTTTTACCTGGACGCAGGGACACAAGAAGGAACTCACTATGTTGAACTCGCTTTCAACCCATTTTGGTTGTTCCCCCCCCCCAATACCCATAAACAAATTAGTTGATAGATAGTTGTTACAGGTGCATTTTATTTGTTTTCTAAATTCAAGTTCTATATATTTGGTTGTAATTGTGTTTTTCTTTTTATTCATGATAAAGTTTATATCTATGTAAAATATCAAACCTCGATTACATTTCTTTGTTATAAAGGTTTAAGAAGATCTTAGGAATAACTGGTAATTTTTAAATTAATTAATTCAACCTTTATTTTAAAATACATTGAGGTAGAGACCTCATTTACAAAACAGCCGAGTAGAGAAAATAAAGATTCCAAGACACAAAAGCAAGAAAGAGACTAAACACAGTACATAAGATTAAAATCTTGAAATTAAAAACTTGAAATTAAAAAGGATAAATATGACCAGGTCCAAATTTATGCTGTGCAACCAAACGTTGGTATTAAAACTCACATAATCTCAAGATGTTGTCCAGATTCCAAATGTTACTCTCGCTGCTCTGTCACAGAGAAATGTGTATAAATGGAAACGAAGCCTCGATTTGGTTTCATTTAAATCGCTCAGCTACAAAAAAAAAATGACCTTCGAGGCTTGAAAATCTCAGCGAAGCGTCAGAAGAGGAGATAAACCTGCGCTGGGTGATGTTAAATGGTCATTTTGAAGTGCAGCAGTTTGATTTTATTGCATTGAGTCACATTCCTGAACTGAATCAAACAGGACACTGGTGCTGGCAAACTGCTGCAGACACAGTTGTAAGGTTCTTATCAGGGAGACACTGAAAACTTGACGTAGAAGTTGTATGTAGGCCACGCGCCTGAGGGTCCTGATCCGATTTGTGTCACACAAGACGGGAAGACAAATGGGACGATTTGCAGCTGCAGTGTGGAAAACGATCAGTTCTAACTTCACGTCTCTGTGTTCGCAGCTGCATTCACCGATTCAGGAATGATCAGAATGTAAATCTGCTTAGTTCCTTTCACTCAAAATGTGAAAATACAAAGATTTCTGTGATTTTTCTCAAGGTTTTTGTCTGATGCGACAGTCAAAACTCCCACGATTTGGTTGTCTTGTTCACTTCTTGATGTCTGTGTGTGTGTGTTCTCACCTTCTCTGCGGTACAGCGTGCTGGGTAAAGTGCTGGAGCTCCAGGACAGGGACCAGTGGACGTCCCCGCCCAGCTTCTTCTTCGTGGCCGAGTCTCGTGCGCGTCTGTACTCCCAGAAACAGCGACGCTTCGATGGCCGCTCGCCGGGCTGCCTGGCCGGCTCCGCCTCCGCCTCTAGAGGTGCAAACACACGCCGTTTTAAGTTTTGTGCTCCAATGCAAACGCAGCTAATTCTAACTGGGGCACAGAACTCTTGGGAATTTGTTCTGGAATTTCGGTGGATTTTTAGAGCTGAAATCTGCATCAAAAACTTTTAAAGTGATTGTTTGAAGAATCGATATAAGCATAATAAAATCATTGAGATTTATCCTGTGAGAAATCTTATCAACAGCTAAAATCATATATTTATAAGCTAGATTTAATTAATGATAATCAGATTCTTTCAATATTGTTTTTTACCTACTTTCTTTTGTTGGTTTTATTCATGTTGTGGTTGGTTTATTGCAATTTTTGTTTGTTTTTTCTCATTTCATTTATAGTTATATTCTCAAAAAACATTCCAGCCATTACAGAGTTTACAAACAGAGGAAGTCTTGTCCAGTTACCATCTCCTGGTGACTTGTGAAACCCAAAGTGTTGATTTAAAAAGTTAAGGAGCACTTTCTGCATTCTTGCCTCAGTTTCGTTTCTCATGAAACTTGATAACACAAAATGTCCCATTCCACCCAAACAGCAAACAGTGCATCAGCTGCTGGATCAAAGCTGTAACCTCATTCTATCTAAGTGATAGGAAGCAAATCAAGCAACTTGTTTTCAGTAAATCATTTGAAAATACTTTTCTGTTATGCTTGACTCTGTCTCTTTTCCTCCTTCTATTACGTCTCGTTTTATACATGTGCAGAGCTGTGTAACTCTCCTTTAAAAATATCTATATAAATAAAAGTTATTACCATTATTGTTATTATAACCAGAGTAACTTCAACCAACCAGAGTCGGAGTCAAGGGTTTTGGGATTAGAAAAACTGTGAAGATGTAGAACTATGTAGATAATTTAGTTTGTTGTGTTTTAATGAATACACCGTGAAGTCACTGTACTGGTTTGTTAAGTAAAAAAACATTATTGCGATAATTGTTGTTTTTGTCATTTCGTCAACCCCCCCCCCCCCCCCCCCCCCCCCCGGTGTGATGGCTCAGTTCCACCCCCGCCTGATTTTCAAACAAGGAAAAACCCTGAGAGTATAAAAAACAATCCTCTGACCTGGATCCCTGAACCCCGGTTAACGACCATCCAGTAAAACCATTAACATTCAACTCTGAACCAAAAGGCCGACGACCACGCCGCTAATGTCACCGAAAGGAAAACAAAACCTCCACGTCTGCAGCTCGACTCTGGGACTTCGCCGTCGTGAGGAGACTTTAATGTCAGCAGCTTAGAAACGATGTTTTCTCTCCGGCTCCGTCTCTCTGATCTCGTCTGATCTTATCTTGTGTTTGTATTTCAGCAGAGAGCCACGCTGCTGAAATACACATACTGTAGAAACACTGTACACTGCGTGAACTGCTGACCCGTCTAAAAGGTTTGTGATTAGACTTTTTTTTTTTAACGCTTTCCAGAGTTGAATGCATTGTGGGTAAGGCGGCCGTATCTATCGCTAAACTCATCACAGCAGAAAAAACTGGTTTTAAACATCGGCTGCATTTCTTTTGTCTCTCGATGGACAAATTGTTTTCAAATATTGAATCACGATCCAGACAAATATTCAACGTCTCCTGGTTCAAAATCACTTGCGATTCGGTTCCAACCATAAACTGCAGATGATGCAATGATCCAAATACAGAACGCTCTCCCTCCAATTCACCATTGTATCGTGAAGAAAACAGAGCGTTATCCATCAGTACGGAGGAGGACAACATTGACAGCCGTGGATAAGACATTTAATTGGGAAATATTCGGCAACTTAATGTGACAGATGAAGCGTAATCATGAGTGACAGGTATTAATGTTGGCGTTTGCCTGGTATGAAATCACGCCGTGAACCCTAATCCACAAACACACACTGCATGTCCCGATGACAAAGCCACCACCAGCTCCAGAGACACACACCTACACAACCGCACACACGTCACACAGGATTAGCCTCAGCCACACACAGCCACCAATAATGTCATCATAAATAACACAACATGCAAAGCTCCGGCAGCAGGAGGAGGGAAGAGGTCGACTCTCCACATCCAGGGAAGTTTAAACAAGAGAGAAATTACAAAAGTAAAACCACGACAGTTCATAACCATGGAGGCCGATCCTCGCCATTAGACACGCACGCACGCACGCACGCACGCACGCACGCACACACACGCACGCACGCACACACATACGCACACACGCACGTTTATGTAACATCATGTCATCTGGTCCAGTTTGCAGAGAGCGTCATTGTCTGTACTCCCCTCAACTCAATCTATTGATATATATATACACACACATTATATACATATATATACACACATACATACATACATACAGTATATACATACATTCACATTAAATATATGGAGAGATATATATTATACACATACAATGTTTATAAAACAGTGAGATGTATATACATACAAAGACATCATGCAAGTGAGTTGTGTGTATATACACATATATATATATACACACACAGTATACACACACGCACACACACATTTTGCACACAATGTTTTTTCAATCTTGTCTCAACCTCTCCACAAACACACACACACACACAAGCATCCATGACACAAGTATAACTTGACCGTGCACACAAAAACACACCACAACAACACCGGAGAGCGACAGTGGAAATCTGACCCCGACGGGTGTTTGACCCAGATCAGACCCAGAATGAGCCTGGGGAAAAAAGATGCTAATCCTAAATCACGTGTGTGTGTGTGTGTGTGTGTGTGTGTGTGTGTGTGTGTGTGTGTGTGTGTGTGTGTGTGTGTGTATCCAATGTGCATGTTTACAGTTCATGTCCTGTCGTCTGGACGTGAATTCCCCTCCGACATCCAAAGCGTTTATCTGTTTCTCTAAGCTCGTCATCACGTGTTCATTCAGGTAGTTTCCTCGCTTTAATAAACTTTGGCCTCGAAGCCTAACATTCAGAGTTTGTTCCTGTTTATCAATGAGCAGGTTATTTAAAGAAATGTGTACTTTAGTGATTTACTATTATACTTCCATGACGTTAAATTAAAGCTGTGGAGGCTGAGGTCTCTCGACTTTGAGTCTCTAGGTTTGGTCAAGCTCCACAAACACTGCAGCCTAAACTTCCCACAATGCAACTTGATACGCGTCTTCCATTAGAGCCGCCTTGTCTGGTAAATTTCCACAACTTTGTATTTTTAACTTTGCTGTTTTCAAAGCAGTTTTTCCGAAGACATTATACAAATGTTGTCTTTTCGTCTACAGGCTGTTGATGCAGTTTCTGCTTCTGACTAAATTAATCACGTAAAAATATCAGGTATCCATCCCATAATTTTCATGAATTTATATCACATGTTTATTTTTGCACAGATCTGCTTTCCTACGGCAGATTCCTCGAGGAAGATACTTATTCCAAGGCTGTAGCTTCGGTTTTATAAATCATCAGATCACGATTTTGCCAATTCCTTCTCCATATTCTTCCATAAAAGACCCGTCATCCATCTTTACAGCCAAAAGCTTTTATCTTTCTCAATGTGGCCGAGCTGATCTAGTCAACTTTGCTCAAATCACTTTATCAAATTATTCAAAACGAACAAATCGGGTTAAAGTTGAGATTCAATTTGCTGACCGGTCGTGTTTTTGTGTGAACACAAACGCCTCTTCTGGAAAGTACGCGAGTCACTAAATCCCTCAGTGAGTCAGATTGCATCTTCAAGATTACACATGTAAATATGTGAGTGACATGCTTTTGATTATTAGCAGCGTGTGAATGCAAAGTAAGAAGGGAGGTCAAAGGTCAAAGCTTCAGCACCAGGACAATTGTTTCTATACAACGAACAATGTTTCTTTGATTCATCCGTCAATCATCCTCATTGATTAATCAATTGTCTATTAAAGTTTGCAGCGACGACTTCAATCATCCTATTTTCTCCAAAACCAAACAACCATCCGATCAATATCACGTCAAACATCTACGAAGCTGGAACAAGCAAATGTTTCGCTTTGAAAAATAAACTCAAGATGGTTCATCAATAATCTAAATCGTTGCAGATTTAACCGACTGATTTGTTGTTTTGAGGTTTGCGGCACGTGTTTTAAATACAAAGAATTACTGAGGCATGAAGAAGCTGAATGTGTAAAAACCCAGTTCGACAGTAACGGCTGTTTAACAATCTGCAGCAACTTTCACACCCTGTTAAAGATACAAACCCCCCCCCCCCCCCCCAACAAAGAGAGGAGCAGCGCTGCAGCTACAGATGGTTTTCAAATACATGAAGAGGCTCCAACCCTCAAAGCCGTTTCATAACTGTAAAACTAGCCACCAAGGCGGTATGCTGTCCGGGAATTACACCCGCAACTTTGCTATTTAATGTGCCTGCGCCCAGCCAACCCCGTCAGAGGAGGCGGTCTGAGGTCTCGCCTGGACCCGGGACAGATTCAGATGGTTTCCGTGTGGGCAGACGAGCTACTGGCAGCGCTGCCACGAGCAGAGATGTCCTCGCCGCTCACACACAGACAAACTGGAAGCACAACTCACCACATTCAGTTTCTGAGGAGCTGGAGAGTTCAGCTTCCACTGCCGTCTCCTCCGTTCCCTCCTCCTCTTCCTCCTCCTCCTCCTCTTCGTCGTCATCCTCCTCCTCATCCTCTTCCTCATCCCCCTCCTCTTCCTCCTGCTCCTCGTCCTCAGTCTTAGCCTGGCTCTCCTCCATGCCCCGCACCTCCTGCTGCGTCTCCCCTGCTTGTACCTCCTCTGTTTGACACTTGTGACTGGGTCCTGTTGCCGGCTCCCCGCCCTTGCTGAGGGAGTAGTTGTGCTCCTCGCTGCAGTGCTCCAGAGCTAAACCTGCCGCTGCCACAGCAACCGCCTCCTCTTCCTCCTGTGCCACCTGATACACCTCCACCGTACGCTCCCTCGACATCCCCCCATCCTGACCTCCTCCGGATGCTCTTCCTGTGACACATAACTCCCTCCCTGTTGCCGAGGCAACAGATAGGCGCCCCTCCTCCCTCCCCGCAGCGGTGGCCTGGACTTCCTGGGTGACGGGAGGCGCCGTGTGTCTGCTGCTCCTCCTCCTGCGCTCCTCTTCCTCCTCTTCCTCCTCCCGGCTCCTCCCCCAGCGGCCCATCAGGACGGCCTCCTCGGAGCAGGCTAGCAGCTCCCCTCCCACGCCGAGGCCCAGCTTGGTGTAGCGAGCCATCTCGTCCAGCGACGACACGTCCCAGCGCTCCGGGTGCAGGTCCTCGCCGAAGCCACCGTCGTCCACCAGGTCGCTTAGCAACTCAAAGGGCCGTTTCCGTGGCGATGCCGGGGAGCCTAGCATGAGGAGCACGCTCTGAAGAGGACAGAGGTACCGTGTATTAAATATAAAATAAAAATACATTTCAAGGAAATTGCGTCTCCAACTTGTGTCGTCTCACCTGGTCGTACTCGGTCCTGCCCCCTTGTGGCGACATGGCCAGGGGGTAAGGGCTCAGCAGGCCCCTGTGTCCCCCGTAGGCCTCGCCAAACACAGGCTCCATCCCATTCATACCCGGCTGAGAGGGAGGAAACACACACACAAACACACACACACACACACACACACACAGACTGTGAGAACAACGAATCAGAGGCGACGGGCGCGAACAGCTGCAGTTTCAGCGTCACTCCTACTTTACCTGAGGCATGCCCGAGGCAGGAGGGTGTCAGGTCGCGGTCACAACGTCACTTCAAGTGGGTTCTGCTGCAAAGACCACAATCAAGCTCAGATCTGAACATGGAGACGAAACGAGGAGGAGACGGGAGAGGAACAGAGGGTTCGCTACAGAAAGACAGCAGAAAATAGAAAGTCGACAGGAGGAGGAGGAGGAGGCGGCGAGGAGGCTACTTACCGATGGTAGAGAGCTGTGAGGGTCAAGGGGTCGAGCTCTTCTCACATGTCGCAGCCCGGCAGCTCTCGGCCTCCCAGCCTGGAGGAGGGGCAGCACAGGAGGAAGTCAGACACAGGTTCAACAGAGGCCACAAACTAAATCATACAGCAATTAAACAGTGACAGTGAACACATCGTCCGAGGAAGAGATGACACCAGGTTTTAAAACGTCATTTTAACAACAAACCCGCGAGTTATTAATAGAAAACATTTCACAGGAGTAATTAAAGAAAATTCTGTTCCGTTGACTTGTTCTTACATGTCGTGCTAGTGAAGTGAAACATTAAGAAGGCTGCAGCTCTTTTTTGTTTGTTCAGCTTATTGTTGATTACATTAGCTGGCCAGCGTTTCTATTAATACATCCATTTATCTAACATGAAACAACATGCAGAGGCTGCTGCTGCCAAAAATGTAGGACATATCTCTTCCTGAGAAAAACCTGCCAACAACCATTTCGCTGTGCGGAGCCGCGTTCATGAGGCTTTTGTACGTTCAAAACGTGGTTAATTGCCGTCTCGCGCTTGTGTCTACGTGTTGTCACGATCACAGGCTCCATCAGAAGACGACTCCGGTGTTTAATTTGTTGGAAACTGCTCGAGAAGCGCAGGAGGAAGCGAAGACACAACGATCGAGTAGGGAAAGATGAGCACGAAGTTGAAAACGGATTAGAGCTTAGGTTAAAGATTCTCAGCACTAGAGAATCCTCTAAGTTAAAACTCAGAGGAGAAGAAAAGGACGTTTTTCTCATGTATTGCAGAGTCCTGAGAAAAGAGGTGAAAGGGCAAGAGAGGAGGAAGCTGATATTCTGAGAGCGAAGCACAGAGTAAATGTGCTAAAGGCTAAATGAGCTGCGCAGATTTAAACTATAACGTCTCTCAGTAGAAATGTATTTAAAGATAAGAGAGACACAAGCAGTGGTTTCTGTCATTAGTAGATATAAGATTCTCAATAAAATCCCAGGAAAAGAAACCCAACATCTCTCAGTACTTGACAGAAAATTAAAGAATATGTTTGTGTTTAAAAACAGACACATTGATACACATTTGATGTTCTAGTGCATGATTTACAATCCTCTTGAGCCCCTGACTCCAAATCAGACAGCGTCAGAGACTTGGGACCCAAAGAATGCTGATTTCACTTAGTTCCCAAATAAAAATCCCCTATGTGCACATGTCACGTTGCTTCCTGAGTTGCTGTTGATTGACCTGCTGCAACTGATGCTGCTGCTAACGTGTCGTCATCATGTCAGGTCAGAGGTCACGTGAGGACAAAGGCTGAAGACTCAATTTTCATTTGCATGGTTTTATATTCAATTTAACGTTTGTAACTAAATTATGCCATTTTAAAAAACGATATCTGATTTTGGAGATTGCAGCGAGTATTTCGAGCAGCAGGAAAAGTGTACGAGTCCAGAGCAGTGTTCAGACATTAACTCTGGAAAACGTCCGGACCGGATATTCTCCGGAGTCTTCGACATCTGAAGAAGCAGCTGGAACATGTGGGGAACATCCAGGCGAGGGGCGGAGCCTGTAGAGCAGCAGGAGGCGGGACGTGAGTGTTGTTGTTTACAGCTCATCCACACCGGCGTCGGCCCTCACCACCAAAAGCTCTGGAACCTCCTCGTGTTTCCAAGTTGACGTCTTCTTCTTCAACGTGTTTGGCTCCTCTTCTTCATCCTGAGATGTTTGTGTTCTTCCAGACATTTTCCTGTTTCATTCTCATTCCAAACAATGAGGAACATTTGCGTCGTCGCATGCAGCCCCTCTGGATGATTTCAGGAGAAAGTCCGGAGTAAGGTGAATGTCTGAAAGCAGCAATAATAAACCACGAGTGTGTGTGTTCATGGTAATGAAGGAGCATAACACACAGTGACTCACTGACTCACTGACTGGTTTCTAATGGTTTCTGAACAGTGCAGCTCTTTGGCAGAACAATGAGCTGTATCAGGTTTTGGATGAACTAGTTAGAGGGAATCAGTTCAATGTAGTTTTGATCTGTTGACAATGAGGAAAGAACAAAACGCAGCTTCATCCTTTAACCTCGCCAACATGTCCTCTGAAGAACCGCTTCTTCCACTCCGCCCAATACGGTTAAACTCAACCAATGAGGTAACTCCTGCTCACGGCGGAGCTCTGCATCGGTTAACGTTTGTGAAACCCCCCCGCCGAAAAAAAAAAAAATCTAATTCTGCCTCAGTGAGGAGGAGAAGAGGAGGAGGAGGAGGAGGAGGAGGCCACAGAGCAAACTGCTGATCAGACCAGGCTCCTTTCAGACGGGGACATGATGAAACACAGAGCAACACACACACACACACACACACACACACACACACACACACACACACACACACACACACACACACACACACACACACACACACACACACACACACACACACACACACACACACACACACACACACACACACACACACACACACACACACACCAGAAACAATGCAGACTTGCTGTTCAGTACCTGTGGAAAGAAAAACCAGGGGAATCCAGTCCACGCTGGCCCGGGTTTAGTGATTGACCTCAGGAACACAAGAATGAGGAAATGAGGACTCGCAGAGCAGATCTGACACTGCCTTGGCATGCCACATGGAAAACTGGTATTTGGCACAGGGAGAGTGACAGCCAGCTTCCAACATTCTGTGTATACAAACACTGATCTGACACGTACAGCGTTTTCAACTCGATAAACTGCTGGAACCAGAGTAGAGACGCCGGCGAGCTGAACAAACGTACAAAGGTTTCCGCTCTTTATCACGACGCTACAGCCGCAGTGCTGGGAGTTTACACAGAGGATGAGCCTGGGTACATTTTATGTCGGTGGTTTGCTTGTACGAACTTGCTGTGGTGCCAGTTAAGGGTGTTCCTGCTCTTATTCCACAAATAATTCTGATGTTTACACGCAGGATAAACTCTGATCCACCTCTAGTCCTGTCGGGTTGTTCAAACATCTCAACAAAGTTACGTGTCACAGTTTCCTCTAAAACACTTTGTCCCGAGCGCAGAGACTCTTCTCGTCTTTTTTACGAGGGAAATTTACGCAGTGAAACCGATGCAAACACATTCTTGTGTCTGTTTGCTCCCACTGCAGCTGATATAGGAGCCTGGCATGCCTTCGTGGAACAACAACCTTTGTGTTGGTTTATTGTGTTGGTTCAACATAAGGCTTGGCCTCACACACACACACACACACACACACACACACACACACACACACACACACACACACACACACACACACACACACACACACACACACACACACACACACACACACACACACACACACACACACACACACACACACACACACACACGGGGAGGCAACAGGGAAGCAAAAAGGAAATTGCTTCATCTCAAACCACCGTGGGTCAATAACCACCAATAACCATGGGCTTTACGTTCGGCCTGCGATTCGTCCGCTCCTCTGTAAACAAGTCTCTTCAAAGCAAAGTGCCAACACAACCGCTTACGCAACGTTACTGACAAAGCACACGCGCATGCCAACGTGCACGCTGCGGCCACAACGTGCAGGACACACAACACTCTTCAAGTCTTCAAGCTAAAACAAACCCTGATATTAGTGAATAGACGATGCACACGATCCTGAAGACTGTGTAGAGAAAATGCAAAGAAATAAGAAACGACCTCTTTAATCCTGCAACAACCGGTTATGTAAGACAAGGCAGGTTGTTCAAACAAATTCAAATCATGCCACAACCTATCCTCCCAAAGCTGCTATGTGCCAGAGCCACGGCTACAGATCCTTTTACCACAGACCTGATGTTTACTTTCTCCAATGATCGATTGATCGGTTCATTGTTTGGTCCATGAAATAAAATAAAAGCTTTAAAAAGCTTGTTTTGTCCGATTCAAAGTCTCAAATCCTAATTTATTCAATTTACTGTCACACGAGGGAAAGAAATGCAGCTGGAATTTGGTTATTTTCCTCAATTTTACTTTAAAAAAAAAGGACAAGAGATGCAGATTATTTTTCTCAGAAATAAAAATCTGCAAATCCATAAACATTCTTACGTCTGACACGTTTAAGATTTTATTAAAATACTGAGCTGGGGTGTTTTCTATATACGCTTTCTCATTATAAAACGTAAAACTGTAAATAAAAGTGAGTAACTTTACTTTATCACCAGTATTGTAGTGTGCAGCATCACTACTTTCCCAGTGAACTGTAGTGTTTGTATAGTAACTTTCAAAACAAAAGTATTATAGTATGACTTGTAAAGATTCCTCTCATCCTGACCATGAGTCAGATTCAGAGGCTGGTGACCAGACAATGAACCTCCAGCAGCTGGAGGCCTCTTCGGAAAGGACAGAACTAAACTAACAACCTTTCGGTGTGGGGACAGGTCACGGACAGAGAGACAAGGGGGGGGGGGGAGTACCGAGCAGGAGTTTAAAATAAAGGCTGCGATGGACGAGCGTGTGGCCGAGGACAGCGAGGAGGAGACGGGGAGCATGTGAGGAGGAGACGGGGAGCATGTGGGGAGGGATGATCTGGCTGCCGGTCTGTCTGGGAAGCCAATTTACCAAATTAAACCTCCAGAAAGATCCAGGCGGCGGACAAAGCTCCGTCTCGCCTGGGAAATCTCCCGTTCACCTCTGGGGCAAAGCAAGAAGTTGGATCCGGGGGAGGAGGAGGATAAAACGGACCTCAGCGACCTGGATGCGCCCCCTCCGCCCCTCTCCTCCCCGTGTCCTTGGAGCTCCGGAGCGATGGAGAGAGCCAAAGTGGCCCCGTGTCCGCCGCCCCTCGGCTCGGCTCGGCTCGGCTCCCCGCGCGGCCACAACAATGTAAAGGAACAACAAAACACAACCCGCGAGTGTAACACAACCATGAGGTGGTGTGTGTCCGCACAGCTGGACCCAGCAGCGGCACCGAGAGCCGGAGCGGGGAGGAGACGGTGCCATGGTGGCAGCCAGTGTGTGTGCGTGTGTGTCCCGCATGGCACCGCGAGCAGAGGAGCCCGCACTCCCAGCATCCACAGCCTCGAACACACATCCACACCTCGTGCGTTTTCACCTCATCCCGATAAGAATAAAACAGACATCATTACCCAAACGCAGCGGCCACGCGTCGCGGGAGCATCCGAGACAACAGGGATCCTTCCAGCGCACAGACAACAATAAAAAAATGGGGCGCAGCTGGCACTGCCACCGGATGTCCAATATTAATTGTGAGCGCGGATTGGCGAGCATGTGGATCGGGCTCCGGCGTGAAACCGCTGCAGGTGCCAAGTGTGTCCCGCGTCTCCGCAGCCGCCTCCGAGGACTTCTGTCAAATAGTGGAGAAGTTGAGGCGAAGACATGAAGCTGCGGACAAGTTTGGCCGCTGCTGGTCCACCTGCAGGTGCTGCTGGCGGCTGCTGGCGGTAGTGCTCCAGCGCCAGGTCAAAGTGGAACCACCACGAAACGGCACATTCCCAAATATAAAGGAGAGGAACGCGCCTCTTCCCTGGGATCTAACGTGCGTAATTATGCGTAAAAATGTGGCACATGTGCGCAAAAATGGAATATAAGTGGTCTGAGGTCGGGTTGTAGGAATAACAAGAAATACATAAACGTGATAAATACTGTTCCCTCTTCCAAAGCGTGTGTTTATAATAGGATGCGACGCCTTTGATAACGCGAGCCGTGCGCGCTGCTGCGGGTAAATCCGTGTGAAAGTAGCCATTTTAATCATAGAAGACCGTTAAAAGACAACATTTGGTTCTGCTGAGAGATCTTTGTGAATAACTCCGGAGTGAAACTTGACGCAAACGCGTGTTTATTCGTCCCGCGGGCGGAAGAAGAAGCAGCAGAGGCGGCGGCGGAGCGGCTGTTACCTGATCGCGTGTCCTCGGATGTCCCCTCGGAGTTAAGGCTCCTCTGGACCGGGGTAAAATGTCGGCCTCGGCCTCTCCGGGTGATTTTTTTTTTTTTTTTTATTGCTTTATCGCGCAGGGGAGGAAGAGGAGGAAGAGGAGCCCCCGCACCAGCACGGACACACACGGCCGCGGCTCAGCGCGTCAATCCCGGGTTAAACCCTGCGCGGCCACATGCAGGAAGTTGGTGAGCGGGTCGGTACCGGGGCGGCGGGGCCTGTATGGCGGACACACGGGACACAGAAGACGGTTGTAGGGACCGCGGAGCACCCCCCCACCCCACCACCACCACCACCTCCTCCTCCCACTCTCCTCCACAATAAAAGCGGCCGTGTCTCCTGTGAAGCTCATTTCTTTATTAATAAAGTTTAACGGGTTTGTACCCCCCCCCCCCCACCCCCCCACCCCCCTGTGTGACATGGTGTCGTCCGCTGGGTTTTTCAAAACAAGACACTTTAAAACCACTTTGTTGTCAACGTAGAAGAAGAAATAAACGGAGGGTGTGTTGTTGTGTTGTTGTGGAGGCCTAGCTCCGCTTTGTTGTTGTTATTGTGTTGTTGTGTTGTTGTAATTGTGTCGTGGAGACCTACCTCCACTTAGTTGTTGTTGGTTTGTTGTGTTGTTGTGGAGACCTACCTCCACTTAGTTGTTGTTGGGTTGTTGTGTTGTTGTGGAGGCCTAGCTCAGCTTTGTTGTTGTAGGGGAGGCCTAGCTCAGCTTTGTTGTTGTTGTGTTGTTACTGTGTTGTTATGTTGTTGTGGAGGCCTAGCTCCACTTTGTTGTTGTTGTGTTGTTGTGAAGGCCTAGCCCTGCTCAGTTGTGTTGTGTTGTTGTGAAGGCCTAGCTCTGCCTAGTTGTGGTGATGTTGTGTTGATGTGGAGTCCTAGCTCTGTTGTGTTGTTGTTTACACAGTCAGTGGCTGTAGCTACGTGTTTAAAGATGGATGAAGCAGTAGTGACTGACCTGAACAAAGTGTGTCAGCTTTCTGTGGACCTGTGGGGGGGTGATGAGGATGGTGTGCGTGTGTGTGTGTGTGTGCGCGTGTGTGTAGGGGGGATGGGGGGTGGAGCTCAGAGTAATCCTGTAGACCAGCTGTCAAAATAAGAGATGAGTGCGTCACGTTTCCGGCTGAAGGGGCTTCAAAATAAAAGTTCACATTGAGGTTAGGTTGTCCTCATGGTTGTTCTGTTAGATAAGATAATACTTTTAGACAAAAATATTACAGAATATTAATACACACCTTTCACTACAGAAATATTGTTTATATAGAAATATAGAAATTACATGAGCATGTAAAACTGTATTTGTACAATATATCTGCATATATATATATTAGACTTTTTAAATATTATTTAAATATATATATATATATATTACTAGTGTTCATACTGAGTGCTGTAGTCCGGCTGTTACCAGGTGCTGTATGTGCTTTGTTTTATGGAAAATGATTTGAATGATCTGAGTAAAGATTGAACTGGAACGATTTTTATTTTATGTTAAACTAACATTACCCTAAAAAGCTTCGATTATACCATAACAAACGTGTAGTTGTGAAGTTTGTGAACCAAGAAGACAAGGACATTTGCAATATTACAGCAGCAAGAGTCAGAAATAGGCCTCAGTGAGTAATAATAAGTAACATGCAATACTTCAGTGTAAGAAAAATATGGATGTAATAAAAACTAATCTATACAGTGTAAGAACAAGTATAAATATTAGAACATGATGAGTATGTTAGTGTTTCATTTGTTGACTGTTTCCAACATATGGATTTTTTATATCTCCGCTGGAGACGGTTTACTTTTAATTTTGAAAAGCACAGCCTGTATTTCCGGTCGGGGGCGTTTCACCACGGGCAACTTGACCGTTGAGGGCGGAAGCGGATATGGTGTGTGTCGACACGGTGACGTCAGAGGGGCGGGGTCACACGACCCGTGTCTGAGGACACCGGGAGAAGTGAAGCGGTGACCCCGGTGACCCCTGGAGGCTCCGCGCACACCCGAGGAGCGCAGCCCCGCCGGGAGGCCTCCGCAGCGGGGACAGCTCTCCGCTACAGCCGCCACACGGACACGGGAAGCTTTAGGTACAAGTAAGAGAAATAAAAATGATTCTGTTCTTATAACTTCCTCAATAAACTCACTGCAGCTCCTGGTGAGGAGGACTAGAGGGAAAATAAATAATAATAATAACAATTATATTATAATCACCTCTGAATATGAGGTATATCTACAGATATTGAGGATATATCGATCATTGTTTACAATAAAAGCAATAAAATGAATCATAAATAATTAGAAATGATAAGAAAACACAAAAACAACCAAATATATGGAAATTGAAATTATAAAATAGGATAAACTGTAAACATCAGTGCACAGCTTCTCTGCATCGTTATTTATATTCCATGAAATAAAATAAAACTTTCCAATCAATATTAACATTTCTGTGAAAGTCTAATACCAGTTCATTTTTATCGGCCAATCGATAAATCGGTCGGTCTCTGTTGAATATCACCTGCGAAAAGACCATGAATATATATATATATATAACTTCTTCGTGGTTAGGTGTACCTAATAAACTGACAACTGAGTGTATATAAGAATGAGAAACGCAGGATTTAAACATGTTTATCATAATAACACATTTATTTATATTAGAAAACACCTAATGCATCGTGTGCAGCCAATAGCAGCTGATTTTAGTCAATAAATAAATAAATCAGCTGCAGCAAAAACAGTCTGTTGTATGTAAAACCGTAAATATATGAAATCTATGAAAACACTAACTACTCGGCTACAAAGTTACATTTTTATATATATTTGACTTGCGATTTCCTCAAATATACTAAAATATCTAAATCCCTGTGACGACGACATCGTGTGTAGCTGTTTGTGTTGAATGATTTGACGATGAAACTATAGAAATCAGTCAGAGAATGTGATACCACTTTGAAATTTATTGTGATATTTGCACAACGTTTATTTAAATGTGATTAAGTATTTTTACATATTCATGTATAATTTGCTTTATCAACAAAAATACCTTCCCTGTCTTGTTATATTATCCATAAACAGTTTCCTAAATGTACTAAACACATAAATCAAGTTAGTCATTTAAAATACTATATCTTATTGTCAAGTATTTTGCGTGTATTTACAACACAGGCTTCTCCACTTCCCTAATAACCAAATCTAAGGAACGAGCTTATATATTCTATTCTTAGCTATGAAATCTCCTGGTTGAACAATAAACAGCCTCTGTGCAGATATTGAAATAGTTGGTATGAAGAGAGATTATACGCATCAGCAGACGTGCAGCTGCTCCCTTGTGATGAAAAGACGCAGCCTGTGTTATTTAGGCCAGCTCATATACCGTTTGCATAAAGATGGTTAAATCTTAATGTACTCTCAGAGGAAAGTAGGTTGTCATGGCGCATGAGCACATCAAGCCACATTTTATGAATATTACAGAGGATAAGCCGCGGGGCGTTTGTGTGTATCTGTCAGTTACAGCCCACATGTGTAGGTGTGTGTGTGTGTGTGTCCCCAAATAATGTGTATTAATTTGGCATAAACAGGAATGTAGGCCGAGGTTTGAACGTATCACACTTGCAGGACAATGGCTGAGTTTTTGGCGGCGTGTGCTCAGCGCGTGAATACAACAGCGTTATCCGTCCTCGTCTTCCTCTCTCCGTTGTGACCAGAGGACAGAATAAATCACTGTTGTTCAATCAATCACCAGAACACTGCGGCTTTTTCCAAATGTCACACAGACTTAATGGGCTGTTTACTCATTAATCTGCATCCACAGGGAGACGGCAGAGCTGCAGCGCCGCTCATCTGTTTGCAGCTGTGAATTATAGATGAATGTTTGTCCTGTTAATGTGAGAGGACAGCGGAGCAGGCAAATAACACTCGTATTATAGAAAACGTAATCATAACCCGGCTGAACAATCTGTGCTGAGCTGACTGCTACATCACACGACTAGATTTTCTTTATCAACTCCAACAATAAGTGTTCATGCGACATGTTGCTTCATTATTTTGTAAAACGCATTCTGCGCTTGATCAAACGTAACAGCTCCTAGAAAGTGAAGCCAAATCCTCCTGATCTCCCCCTGGTGGCTGGCTGCAGTATCGATCATTAACACCACCTCCTCTATGTTAGTGGATGGGACCATAGACTGTAAATAATGATGGATGACATGACTGCTTCCAATTAGTGAAGCCAAATTACCCTGATCGCCCCCTGGTGGCAGGATGCAGTATGAGGGCGTAGTCACCCTGTTCTTACATGAACACTTGAACAGACATCAGGGCGGTAAGAACTAGACCAGAAATCACAGAAACCATCTTTGAAATAAATATATTTAAAGTTTGACTTTTTAGTTTGGTCCATGTCTCATCTGCTAAGGAGGAGGCGGGGTTTATTAAAATGTGCTGCAGCCAGCCACCAGGGGGTGATCAACAATATTTTGACTTCACTTTGCGCTGTCACGACGTCCATCTTTATTTACAGTCGATGGTCAGGATGCTGTGTTCCTTCTTTGTTCACCACAGTCAGTTCTGCTCAGCAGCAGTTAGCTCAGTGCTGCCACCAACGGCTGGGAGCTGTATTACAACAACATTGAATATGTGGCAGCTTCAAAAAAATAAAAACACAAACAACAATTAAAAGTGCCGCCTCGATTCTCTTTATGTTTTTCCAGGTACACGACCTGTATGAATTTCATTTGTTCTTTAGCCTCTGCACCAACACCTGTTTTCTTTGTCCTCAAAAAACATCTGATGGATAAAGGTGATAAGGTGATTAAATATAAACTGTTCAGCAGATAACATCGTCCAGTTTACAGCAGATAACATCCTCCAGTTTACACAACGCTTACACTCTGCAGGTCTGTGTGAATGTGTAAAGTATAGATTGTCAAAATCAAATCGCAGCTACAAAACTGTTTTCTATTCTGGTTCCAAATGCACTGAAAAAGATTATCATGTCAAGTGGTTGCACAAAATACATTTATCTAAATCAAGGTATGAAGTATTAGAGGAGATATTTTTTGTTGATTGTATATTCATGGGGGTTGGTTTAGTTTAAATGAGCCTGAATGAACCAGAGAATCTTTTCCAGTGAACAGAAACATCCACAGCAGGAAAAACATTCACATGAATAGAATTTATTAGAACATTTTACTGCACTGAGTAATTTGAATTCTCAGACAATGTTCTCAGTCACTCTCCTGCACAGTGATCAGAAGAACACTATAAAATATTCCATACAACTGCGTAGGTGCTACTCACCTTTATTTCAAATTTAACTGGCTTTACTTCAGGTTTTTGAGCTTGAGTCCTGTTGTGCTGTAAAATGTGTTTGTGAGGATGAAACGTATGAATTTATATGTGAATCATTGGTTTCAGCCTCATGATAAACGTTATCTTACCTTTACGTCTTTCACTTCTTTTCCCTGCAGCCTTTTCTTTCCCGATCAATAAAATAATCAATCGATTACGAGCCGCTCGTCCTCAGCAGACACTGCAGGCTTCGGGTTTTCAGCTCTCTGCTGCAAACTGTTGCATGTTCTCCCGGCAAAATGTCTGCACCTGATAGATGAGGTGAGTTAAATGTATGAATCATGCATGCGCGCCTCCCCGTGCACATTGTGGGAGTTACGTGTGAGGGAGTCAGCCTTGTCCTTGATTGCCAAGGTTACTTCATCAAACTGCCACGGTCCTTCAACCCTTTCCCCGGCGACACCAGCAGGGGAAGTGACAACACAAGAGTTGACTCTTCGTGCTTCATCATTTTTAATTTTCTCCTCTGCACAAACTCACACAGGACTCGGAGCGATATAATTTACCTCCAACAAACCCCCCGAACCCCTCAGATATTAACAAGAAACAGAAATAACCAGTTGTGTGTATTTGTTGTGTGTATTTGTTATGTGTCCTCGGTGAGATAAGATTAAACTTGTGTAAGGGTGAAGGTCTCACCGTGGGTATTTGTGCTACACACAGAATCATCCTCAAATCAAATGTCTTTGCATTCCCAGGATTTCCACTGAATCGGGTGTGTGTGTGTATATGTGTGTGATTGTGTGCGTTAGTGTGCACGTGTGTGTTATCAGTGTGCTCAGGAGGAACATTAACAACATCATCAGACTCCATGAGACATATAGTGTCTTTTATTGGGTGTTTCACATACGATGCCACTCACACAGAAGCACTTCACGCTAATACAAGGTCACATGTAGGAACTCATCTGCACCAACAATTAGATCTGTGATTTAGTGGATTTTTGTTACCATGGTGACGCTGAACACACACACACACACACACACACACACACACACACACACACAAATCTCTCTCCATCTACGTTGCCAGGAATAATTTAACCAATAAAACAGCAGCTGGTTTCCAAAAGAACCAGAAACGGTAAAGAAAATCATCACATTTTCACAGCGGGTTCACACCCAACGTGTTCGGACGGGTTCATGTCCAGTCGGGAGTTTTCACTGCTCCACCGACACCGACAGTGTGACTCTGTCCCTCTGGACCCGGGTTGTGATTCAAATAGGAGAAAAACCTCAACACATAAGGGTTTCTGTGGGTTCATGTGACGACCGGCAGTTGATGGTTTGAAAGCCTGACAGGAGGAAACGAGGTGAAAGCAAACCGCCGTCTGACCTGATGCTCAGGAGGAACCACGCAGGGTGAGCCGTGGGTCACTGGACCCGGGGTCGGACGCGTTTTGACTCTCCACCAACGCCGACATTTCTATCCCTGCAGGTTAACGTCTCGCCAAAACGCTCGTGTCCAGTAACTGAGCTTCTTGTTTACACGCGTCGAAGTCAGCGTTCCCTAGACTGTAAATAAAGATGGACGACATGTCGGCCCATCGAAAGCGTCTCAATCGCCCCCCATCCACAGGACATGGACCAAACCAAAAAACTAAAATAAACAGACGTTTGTTCAAATGTTCATGTTTCTGATGAGTTCGATGCCGTACTGCAGACTCCAGTTGCGTAAGATGGCGGCGCTCGCATCCGGGATATTTTGGCTTCATTTCTGAACAGTGGGAGGAAGTGGAGTCCATCAGAATTCGGGCACTGCCATCTTTCACTCTGCGCAGTCGTGATCAGAAAGTGGAGCCACGGAAGGTGTCGTCCATCTTTATTTACAGATACGATCAGATGGGGTCACGCCCTATTTGATGCGGGTCATCTCTTAGTAACGGACTGTACAGCACACTGATGTAAACCCTCCTGTGTGTTCACTTCCACATGCACGCCACCACCACAACTACCAAAGAGGGCTGGAGGAAAAGATACAACGCAATTTGGTCTTTCTAAAAAGTAGCTGTATATTGGCTTTGATTCTTTTTTCTTTTTGGCTGAAGCAAAGTGGTTTGGAAGAAGGGGAGGGACAGTGTCAAGGAAGGAAGGAAGGAAGGAAGGAAGGAAGGAAGGAAGGAAGGAAGGAAGGAGAGAGGAAGGAGAGAGGAAGGAGAGAGCAAGGGGTTCTCAGGGTTGGAGATGGGGCGAGGGAGGGAGGCAGGTGCAGTTGTGGTGATGGCGGCAGCTGAGGAGGCAGGTGTGTCACACACCAGCATCTTATTCAAGGCAAACGTTAAATAAAATATACAGAAAATCAGGAGGGAACATCAAATGTGCTGTTTCGCGGCCGTATGATCAAACTCGAAAGCGTCGTCATCGCTCAGAACCACGAAGCTGCTGATTAACGGCTGATTCAGCGGATTCCAAAAGGTGTTTTTTTGTACAGTTCTTTCTCGCTGCTTTGTGAACACTTCTAAAAGAATCTTTTCTCGTTGCTCCTCTGCGGCTGAAAAGACGTGAGGGGGGGGGGGGGTCACTGTGCCTCGACGAGCGGCCAACCCCCAAAAGAATTCATTAGGCCAAGTTTAAACGAGGGATTTGGTGAAGCTGCTGCTTGAAAGGCCGGCGGGGGGGGGGGGCTTGAAATGTGGTATGAAATCAAAAATAAAATATTGGACATGTCGTTAAATCTATTGGCAGCATCGCTCGAAAAACGTGTCCCTGCAGTGCGACCCGGTTCAACCCACAGCACATCTGTGCACACGAGAACAGGCAGGAGTTCATCACAAAAAAACCCTGGGGGGGGTCGAGGGGGAGCGGGAATGAATTGTGCGATGAGATCACCATGGCAACGAGGACCTCCGCGGTGTGGAGCATGAGGGGAATGTGGGGGGGGGGGGGGGTTACGTGCTGAAGTGGTCAAAAGAGGAGGAAACCGCTCTTCACGTTCTAAAAAGTTTTTTTAAAAGAGATTCTCACTGCGGCGGGCCTAGCAACCCCCCCCCCCCCCCACACACACACACACACACACCCACACACACATTACGTCACAAATAATAACAATCATCTAACACGGCCGCGCCGACACTGAGGTAATTGCAGCTCCCATCAGCGTCCGGCGGCCAAAATAAATACAAACACTCAGAAGTTCATGTTCCCTGACGGCGGCGACACAAAACCGTAAAAATGTAAACAAAAACACAGGATGTTTAGGGATCGCACATTTCAGATAGATAACTGACGGATGATGTCATGAAAAGAAAACCAGTGTTCACTCACGCTCACGAATCCCGTCATGAGCTCACGAGATGAATTCAAGTGCAACCTTGTTTAAAAACACACAACATGTGTCCCACTAAACTCTGAGGCAACATCCAAAATACTGAGTTTTCAGAAAACAATCTCCGTCCACACGAGCGTTTTCAGGTTTAAACTAACTCGCCTGAAAACGCAGATCACATGACCACTCAATCAACGGCTGTGAGCAAAGACAACAATGTCAGCGACGCACCGAGGCGGATGCCGGTTGGTTTCTTACGGACGGGCGTCATGTGATAGAAGCCTGACGAATCAGCGAAGGCTGCGTTGCGACTGAATCAGCGAGAGGTCGTGAGTGTCAACGTAATCGTTTCCAAACTTCGCGTGGACACCAGACGTCTCTGTCACAGAGATGATGTGTTGTCAGACAAAAACAAAGTATTTTGGATGTGGCCTGAATCTGAAATTACACATGCTACACATATACTTAATATTACTCAAGGTTGACGCCTGATGCTGAAATTCGAGTTTTACAAAAAAATGCTGCGACATAAGAAATCTGTCGTCGGTTTTGCAGACCGGAGATGTGCAGTGGAGTTTTGAATGTTCCGGAGTCATGTTGAAATCAAATCCACCAAACTAGAGGAGGGTTGTGAGGAACGATGGGAGGCGTCGCATCGCACAGACCTGGAGAAGAAGAGCAGAGAGACCCAGTGAATTCTGTATCATCCGTGCATCGTGAACATCAGGGTCACGATCACTGCTGTGGACTGGGAGGGTCGGAGCAGAGAAGTGAACCAGCAGCTCTCAGGACCAAAGCTCCAGTAGCTCGGAGCAAACGTCCATTTGAAAACACATAAAACGGCTTTTTCCACATTTCACCAGGCTCATTTTTGATGCTGATAAATATTCAGGCCTCAATGACACTTCTGATTTCTTTATCTTTTAGGCACTGCTTCGTGACTGAGAAGAACTGAGGTGTTTCAGAGTTTCTTGATTCTTTTCAAATCTCTGTTTCTTCTTATTTGTTCATCTCATGTTGCTCATTGAGCCTCGAGGTGGTTTGAGGTGACTTGGAGCTTCACAAATAAAACTGAAAGTTAACTTGTTTTCGGACAAACTGACCTTTACTCCCAGAAGTAGCGCAGATACCAAATCGTTTCATTCTTCAGCTGAGGGCCGAACAGAGGGTTGGTCTGAGCCAAGATGGCGATCAACCAGCTGAGTGACGGGATGAAGAAGAGAGAGAGAGAGAGTCATCAGTTCATATGCAGGCACTTTAACTTTCTCCTCAAAACAGAGACTGTAAATAAAAATGGACGACATGAAGTGAAGCCAAAGCATGTAGACCCCCCTCTGGTGGCTGGCTGCAGTATAGGTTTAAAAAGAAAATGGAACCAAAATAAAATCCAGTTTCGTTTTAATTCCTTATTTGAGATTTCCATCCCCTAATCGTTACTGCTCTGCGGCAGCACGTGTTTCCTGGATGATGGAAGACGTGTCGTCCATCTTTATTTACAGTCAAACCAATAGATCTCGTTATTGAGACTCATAAACACATAAATACAGGAACAACAGAAGAGCTAATTAATTATTTTTACATGATCCAAAACCTTAAGAAACTCTGTCTTCACTCTCAACTCTGTCCAGTTAGAGGTGAAGGTGACGTTAAATTTCTAGTTGAAAATGTCATGAAAGCATAAATACTCAATATGTAAATATGTATTCTTTAGATACTTTCTCCTGTAGAAAGTACTGCAAATATTTGTCTTATTTTAGCATTTAATACATACTAAACTGTATTAGACTTTATAAAACTACATAAAACAGTTAGAAAACTCTAGATACTTATGTCACAATATTATTTTCTCTCACTCCTTGTTGCTAAATTCCTTATTTTTATTGTTATTGACTCAACATTCACTACTTGTATTCTCCTCTCATGTTATTTTATTATTTCAACATTTAAATCCTATTTCCTTTGTTATTTCGTACAAGTCATCTTCTGAAGGAGCTGGAGCGCCCTCTGGTGGCAGATATATGATCCTACATGGTCGTCCTCCACTGCTACGACCACACTTTATGTTTTTTTTTACAGGTTTCTACTTTTCTCTCTTGATCTGGAGGTTTTCTTTAAAGGTTTTATTGTATTTTACATTTGCGAAGATTTAGTGCATTGTGAAAACATTACTCATAAAAAAACAAAAAAACATGCAAAGTTACAGCAAAGGAGGGGAGGAGGAAGAGGAGGAAGAGGAGGAAGAGGAGGAGAGTTATTACTTACAACAGGTAGCAGCAGACGGCTGTGAGGATGAGACTGGTGACGATGACGCTGTGAGAGAGAACAGAGCTGTCAGTCACTCGTCTAAACGACAGGACGATGGATTCTGTAACACTGTGGAACATCTGCACACGACTGGATGTTCTCGTTTATTACGTCTAGTGTTTCACCAAAGTCCTGAAAAGGAAACCAAGACTCTGTTGTGGTGAATCTTTGTGAACTGTTTCCTTCAAAACTTCTGGTTTCTAAACTTCAGCATCATCACATGGGTGAATAATGACCCGGCCACCATAACTACTTTATAATTATTATAATTAGTTTAGTGTCCATGTCCCACTGGGGATTTGAAGTAGAAATGCGACGTGACGACACACAAGTTAGAAGTTTTCCAACTGTCAAACACAAACCATTTATTATCCGTTAATAATACGATTCACACGAAGCAACTTTCATAAAGCAGCAGCTTCATTAAAAAGACTTTGATGTTTCAGTGAGAATGTTTCCTCCTTCATTCTCACTCTTCACCCGTGATCTGTTCATCTTTCCCTCTTGTTTTGACCCTTTAACCTTAATGACACAGTGTGGGGATAGATGATGGAGGGATGATGGAGGGATGATGGAGGGATGATAGAGAGATGATGGAGGGATGGATGATAGAGGGAGGATGGAGGGATGGTTGATAGAGGGATGGATGGAGGGATGGATAATAGAGGGAGGATGGAGGGATGGATGATAGAGGGAGGATGGAGGGATGGATGATAGAGGGAGGATGGAGGGATGGATGATAGAGGGATGGATGATAGAGGGATGGATGATGGAGGGATTGATGATAGAGGGATGGATGATAGATGGATGGGTGATAGAGAGAGGATGGAGGGATGGATGATAGAGGGATGGGTGATAGAGGGATGGATGATAGAGAGATGATGGAGAGATGGTTGATAGAGGGATGGATGACGGAGGGATTGATGATAGAGGGATGGATGATAGATGGATGGGTGATAGAGAGAGGATGGAGGGATGGATGATAGAGGGATGGGTGATAGAGAGAGGATGGAGGGATGGATGATGGAGGGATGGATGATAGAGGGATGATAGAGGGATGGATGATAGAGGGATGGATGATAGAGAGATGGATGATAGAGGGATGGATGATAGAGGGATGGATGATAGAAGGATGATGGAGGGATGGATGATAGAGAGACGGATGATAGAGAGAGTATGGAGGGATGGATGATAGAGGGATGGATGATAGAGAGATGATGGAGGGATGGTTGATAGAGGGATGGATGACAGAGGGATGGATGATGGAGGGATGATAGAGGGATGGATGATAGAGGGATGGGTGATAGAGAGAGGATGGAGGGATGGATGATGGAGGGATGGATGATGGAGGGATGGATGATAGAGGGATGGATGATAGAGAGTATGGAGGGATGGATGATAGAGGGATGATAGAGGGATGGATGATAGAGGGATGGATGATAGAGAGATGGATGATAGAGAGAGGATGGAGGGATGGATGATAGAGGGATGATAGAGGGATGGATGATGGAGGGATGGATGATAGAGGGATGGATGATAGAGAGATGATGGAGGGATGGTCGATTGAGGGATGATAGAGATATGGATGATAGAGAGATGATGGAGGGATGGATGACGGAGGGATGGTTGATAGAGGGATGACGGAGGGATGGATGATAGAGGGATGGATGATAGAGAGATGATAGAGGGATGGATGACGGAGGGCTGGATGATGGAGGGATGGTTGATAGAGGGATGGATGATAGAGAGATGATGGAGGGATGGATGATAGAGGGATGGATGATAGAGAGATGATGGAGGGATGGTTGACGGAGGGCTGGATGACGGAGGGATGGATGATAGAGAGATGATGGAGGGATGGATGATAGAGAGATGATGGAGGGATGGTTGATAGAGGGATGATAGAGGGATGGTTGATAGAGGGATGATAGAGGGATGATGGAGGGATGGATGATAGAGGGATGGATGATAGAGAGATGATAGAGGGATGGTTGACGGAGGGCTGGATGACGGAGGGATGGATGATAGAGAGATGATGGAGGGATGGATGATAGAGAGATGACGGAGGGATGGATGATAGAGAGATGATGGAGGGATGGTTGATAGAGAGATGATGGAGGGATGGATGATAGAGAGATGATAGAGGGATGGATGATAGAGAGATGATAGAGGGATGGATGACGGAGGGATGGATGATAGAGAGATGATGGAGGGATGGATGATAGAGAGATGATGGAGGGATGGATGATAGAGGGATGGATGATAGAGAGATGATAGAGGGATGGATGACGGAGGGATGGATGATAGAGAGATGATGGAGGGATGGTCGATAGAGGGATGGATGACGGAGGGAGGGGTGGATAGAGAGATGATGGAGGGATGGATGATAGAGGGATGGATGATAGAGAGATGATGGAGGGATGGTCGATAGAGGGATGGATGACGGAGGGAGGGGTGGATAGATGATGGAGGAGGAGGAGGACGCCGGGTGACGCGCAGGGCCTCCATCACGAGCAGGAGCGCGTTCATGTATCTACACCGACGCCGCGCACGGATCCGCCGCTGAGTTAAATCACAGAATCATGAACCCGCAGCTGCACGTGCGGGTCTGTGGAGGAGAGAGAAATGAAACCGCCGCTAATTGAGGCCAATTAGCGGCGGAGCAGAGCACCTACCCCCGGTTGGGTCCTTTGGGCACCAGGAACGGGGCCACGACCCCCACCAGCCCCCACAGGGTGGTGAAGCAGATCATCGGCAGCGCCAGGGAGTGAGACACCATCGCTGCGGTCCACGGGAAACAAGAATCTGGATGAATGGACGTGGGTTCGTCCCCGAGACACACGAAGCTTCAATGGCGGCGGAGACACTGCGTCCTCTGCTCCAGGAACACGCCCAGTTAAGCTGGAGCGCCACGTGATTGGTCCAGGCCGGCGAGGCAGCGGGCTGTGATTGGTGTAGCGAGCTGCCAGTCAGTATTACAGCAGGAGGGATTGGACGGTTGTTTGTGGGACAGCAGGTGTTTGTGTTTTTATTCTCTACGGATCATCTGAGATTTATTTACGCAGAGGATAAATAATAATATTATGATTAATAATGATAAGATCATAGTAATAATAATAATGATGATGATGATAGTAAAAATTAAAATAAATATATCATTAGTAGTAGTAGTAGTATTAGTAGTATTATGAAAATAATAGATAATAAAGATAATACTAATGAAAAATATTATTATTATTACGATTGTGATGATAATAATAATAATATTGATAATGATAATAGCAAAAGTATAGTCAAGCATTTTAGAACAAATGAACAAATTAAACCAGATATTTCATTCTGTAAATCTATTGACCTGTATTATGTCTAAAGCACTACAGAAATCATAATAAAATATATATATATATATAAATGTGTGTATAGTGTATGTATATTTATATATAAACACATACTATAAACTATATACACTATGCACATGTATATGTGTGTGTGCACATACATACAGCATAGTATATATTTAGAGTTGCAATCAGAAACATTCAACCTCCCAAAGATTGTGGGATGATGACAGAGTTAATTATGTTTTAACTCAACTTTAGGCCACAGACTAGCAGAGGTTTTTAAAAACAGCACATTATGTAGGGGTTGAATAATTGTGTCATGGCTGTATTAACAAAATGTCCACACATTTTCTCGTGTGTGATGAATGTACATACATTTGAACATACATCAGCATCTTTGAGATACATTCATTTAACGTGTACTCTCTGTGACTTTTTAGTTTGGCCCATGTCCCATCTGCTAACACGGAGGAGGTGTGGTTTTGTATTGCAACCAGCCACCAGGGGGCGTTCAAAACACTTTGGTTTCTCTTCTGGTTCATTTACTCACAGTATAATACTGAACAAAACAGCGCTACACCGATGTGAATATAATCTTTATCGTCTATCTGGAGCCTCCTCACCACACTGTCACACGTGTAATACATCCACACAATCTGGAGGAGTTTCTCTCAGTTCACTGTGATCCGACTGTATTTGTACCCACATATATTCATTCCATCCAGACCAGAGGCCGCTGCTCTCCACTTGTAAGTGGGTCAACCTGCCAGGAAATACCAGATGTGTGACAGACTGCTGTTCCCAGGATATTTCTCATTTCTTGGCAAGACTGTTCACTTTGCCCATTCTGGAAAAATAGAGACGAGGTTCCAGAACTGCTGTGCTGCGTTTATAAGCATCTTGGATTTCTCTAAGAATTTCCATGAAAGACAAATCTTGGTGAGAAATTTATTCGGTGTTCTATGGTTTCCTGCAAATACATTTGACCTTTGTTTGCATTTAGCTGAGCTGCATCTGCACTTAGTACCAATTCATATTACTTAGAACTGATACACTTTGATTATATCAACTAAACTCTCAATTTGATTTATAATAGCTACCTATTTATATCAGATTACATAGATTTATCAAGAATATGCTGAAGTATTTTCAGATACATATATGGATAAATTAAGGCACCAAAGATAATATCCTATATATTAGATGAAATAAAGCAAAAGTTTAAACACAGAAATGTGGAGTTTTTAATTTAGTAAAGAGAGGTTTAATTGGGAGTTATCTTCTTTTAGCTATACATAGCAAAACCTAAAATACAGTTTCAGAGCAGTAAGAGTACAGTGAAAGAAAATAAAGGTGCTGTTGAGGAATTAATTAATTGTAGTTTTCAATTTATAAAATATATATTTGATGAGACATTACGGTTTGTATATGGTATCTAAGTACATAACATCAGTAGAATATGCAAATATAGTAAAATAACAACTAAAATACAGCGAGAGTGCATGGATGAGTTTAATAAATTGGAAATTTTTAACTTATAAAATAGAGATTTATTTAGGAGTTTTGTTTTAATATAATTTCCAAGAGGGCAGAAAATAAGATGAAATAAAATTGTATAAAATAAATGATAAAATACAAAATGTATAAAATAGAGAAAACAAAGGTAAATTAACAATAACAGTGCAGTGAGAGTGATACGTTTAATCAAGTCAATTTAGAAAATAAAATAAAGGGGCGTTGGAGAAAGTAGAAGTTTTGATTACAAAAATTGATTCAATTGACAATTGTATTTCTAACATACTTTCCAAGTATATTAATGAAATAAAATTAAGGAGAAAACAAGACAAAACAAAGACTAAAATACAGTTCCTGAGCAGTGATAAGTTTAATAAATAAAATGTAATAAAGAAAGTAAAGGTACAGGAGAGAAAGTAATCAATCCAAGTGTTTAATAGTATCAGGATCTTTTTAAACTCTTGTCTCTTAATACATGAAATAATATAAATTAGAATAGAATAAAATACAATATAATAAAACGAAGAAAACAAAGATAATATAGTTTCAGAGCATCAAGAATGTAATGTAAATAAAATGTAATAAATAAAATAGAGGTGCTTTAGAGAAACTAATCAATCAAATACGTTGTTTATCAAGGATTATGTATTAAAATGTGTTTATTCTTAATATTCTACTTCATTTGATATGAAACTACCTCAGCCCTCTTGCGGTTTTATTTTGATGGTAACAACCGGAAGTCGTCTTTAAATTCTGCCCGTCATGCTTTTTATTGTTGCAAGCCTTGAGCGGAAGTGCGGTGCGAGCTAACCGCTGCTAGCGGCTGATCACCGGAGCCTCCTCACGTTAACCGGCGGCTCCACCGGGGGGACGTGTCAGCGCCGCAGGAAGCCCCAGGACGGGTCGCGTCGCCCCAGGGGTCGCAGGTTGGATTCCAGCGGCAGTGTGTCTGCGGAGAATGTGGAGCGGGGAGAGCTGATGAAGTTCACCCGGGATCTGTGCCGGCTGCTGGGCTTGGGAGGCGGTGAGTGAAGCCCCGGAGCTCCGCCGGTTCTCCGCCGGTTCTCCGCTCCTCCACCGGAGCTTTCTGAGCAACAAGTTGGTGACGGGAGGGAAACTGGGAGGGAAACTGGGAGGGAAACTGGGAGTTCACCTCTTAGCTTCAGCGGACCAGTGATAATCCAGGTTTAAACTTTTTAAAAACCAAGTCAAACATGTGAAGAATGCCGTGCCCGGGCCACAGGACGTCCCGTCAGGGTCTGCGTCTGACAGGCGTCTGCTGCGAACCACCGCATCCTGCCAACAGCTAATGCTAAGATCAATAAATCACGTTTTATGACTTAACAAATGTAATAAAAACAAATATTAATCTATCAAGCTTCACCCGTAAAAGAAGCACGAGAGAAAACACAAAAATAACATAAAAAAAACTAATAAAAACACAGAATTAATTAAATAATTAGCTAAAATCTTCTTATTCTTTGCATTAGCGCCATCTACTGTGCTTGCGATACCAGGTCCTAGCTAACATCTGGGAATTTAATATGATACAAGTTTTAAGCTTCGATTCAGATACTCGATTTCCTTTAGGCTTGTTTAGGACCAACACTGCAGCCGGCCACCAGGGGGCATTCGAGGAGATTCGGCTTCACATTTGGGAGCTGTCGTGTCGTCCGTCTTTATTTACAGTTTATTAAGACCACGTGTTTTCCAGCAGTGACGTAATTTCCAAGATTCTGCTCGGCTAAGAGCGATCTATATAGATTCTTTGTTGTCACCGTGCATCGATACACAACAAAATGTCTTCCACTTAGCAGCAAATATGTACTTAACTAACAAAACAGAATAAATAGACAAAAATTGAATAAATAAAATAGTCAAATATGGTAGAAACTATAGTATAGAAATAAGATTAAGATATGTTGCACACTTGATACACATTGACCGACATTGTGTTCAAGTTGTTATTAATTTTGGTCCAAAAACTTGCTAGATACGTCACCAGGGGCTAAGCAACACGTAGCATCACGTAGCATCACGTAGCATCACTGCCCCCTAAGCGTCTACTGATGATGTAGAAGAAGATGTTCTAGTGCTGATTGATTTTGAGAGAGCGACAGCCAATGGGGAAGCTCCGGCACACAGCAGAGTGACCAATGAGGTAGCTTCATAACCGAGTCACGTGGGTTTCAGTTGACCAGTGGTGAGAATCGTCCGTCAGTCAGTACGGTGATATATATATATATATATATATATATATATATATATATATATATATACACACATGTTCACAGGGCTGATGCAGTCCGGCTGAAAGTAGTTGACGGGATAAGGAGTTGTGCAGTAACCTCGCAAGAATGTACAGGAACTGGTTTGACCACAGCTTCACGTCACTGGTCAGCCCTGAATAAATATAACTGCGGCGTTCATGCAACAAAGGGTTGAACGACATGCTGCTTTAATTCAGTGAAACGCAATATGATTGTTGATATGACGACAGGCGAGAAACTTTAATAAGCTCTGAAAACAGATGTCAAGTTTATATTTACTCAAATCTGGGGGGAAAAAAACGCAGCAAAGCAACAAATCTTTCATCCTGTAGAACTCAAATCCGAAACGTGTAAATAAAGATGGATGACACGTCTGCACCTCCTTGAAATGAAGCCCAAAAAAGTCCTGATACGAACCCCGCCGCCATCTTGCACATGGAGCCGCGGTATCAAGGTGCTGCCGATACACGCACTCGACCAATCGTGACTCAGACTCAGCTGTCAATCGTGACTCTTCACCCCCGTTTGAGAAATGCATTTTTTACGCGTACTTTGACTTTTTAGTTTGGTCCATGTCCCATCCGCTAACATGGAAGGGGGATTATCTTACAGTCTATGAGAAGCACAGGTATAAATCTGCGTCTTTGTAAACATCGGTCAGCATTTTATCTGTCTGTCAGTGTGCAGTCAGACCTTCTACTTTCATGTGTGTGTTTGGTTTGTGTTTCTCTCTGTGTACCGTGTGTGTGTCTGTGTGTCTGTGTGTGTGTGTGTGTGTGTGTGTCCAAAGGAGGGGCGGATGATACAGTTCACCACGGACACTCTTCAGCCTTGCGATTTCTTGTCCTTGAAACTATTTAGCTAATGAGAGACAGACGGAGCGAGGGAGGGAAACACTTTGAATGTTGTTGTTGCCGTTTATGAAACAAATGGACTTTTTCTGTGCTTTGTCCATGGACATATTTTTTAAGGACAAGTCAGAAATCATCGAGAGTTTATACAGTGACCGTGATGTTTTCACCCCTCTCCATTTGTCTGTTGGTTTTTATGATCGTCAGCAGGATTTCGAAAGAAAAAAAACAAAAACCAATTTACGTGAAATTCTGTGGAGGGGGGGGGGGGGGGGGGGGGCATGACAGGGAGAACGCATAACGACTTGGTGTGGATGCAGATCAGGGGGCGGATCCAGGGATTAGGGCGTAAGCAGCGCCGCACGTTTTAAATACCTGGGACTCCCCCACTAGTCAGCAGAACTATAACAGCCTCTTGGTCGAGTGGAGCGAAGGAATAACGTCAGGTTTCCATTTTCACTCCAGTGGTTCGTTCATTTTGTCCTGACAAGTTGTTGCCTTCAGGAAGTTGGGTCAAATTGCTTTGGGACAGCGACTGAGTGTCCCTATGGACGATGGTGCGAGCGTGAGACAAAGTCCATAAATACTGACTCGTCCACATCAGCTGTAGGAAAATTCACACCAGTACCAACAGGTGCTGCTCCTAGAAAGTACTATCCTAAAAGTTAGAAAGTTGAACTTCTCTCGCTCTCCAAACCAACCTCTGAGCCGCAAGAAAAAGTATTTCTAACCACAATTACAATCACATATTGTATATTAATAGACGTCCCGCGGACATCGACAGAATTCACCACAATAAACAATGAGGATCCAAATCTTTTTGGGTTTTAATCTGTTGCAGATTGGATTCAAACTTTCACATCAACTGTAAAAGACAACAGGAAACAAACAAATTCTTGCCAGTTTTCAGTGTGTGTGTGTGTGAGCTCAAACACAATCTGCAAAATGTCAAGGGACCTGCAGTTTCCTAAAGTGTCGTGACGTACTGTGGGATTTAACGAAGGTAAAGTATTGATTTTCACATGACAATTTAAGAAAAAGCTTCATATCTGCTGTTTTGTTTCAACTACAAAAATGTTGAGGGGGGGAAAGAATCAAGAATGAGCTGTGTGTTACAAACCATGTGTTTCTGTTTGAAAACCACCTCTGGTGAAATGAGTTTTTGTTCAAGGCTGCCAGAGCGAGTCCGCCCCCCCCCCCCCCCCCCCCATTATTGTTTCCAGTACATGCAGAGTGAAAGATGAGGAGAAGTTCTGGGAAAGCAGAAGATTCAATATTCCTGTTTAATTTGGCTAATTTACCCACAATGCAGCGTGGAAAACCTTAAAACTTATCCACAGAATTCTTTATGCGTTGAATAATCAGGATGATAATTAACATATCGCTTTCTCACAACAGTTTCAAAAGTGACTGACGGTGAAAATAACATATTTCTGAAAAGCTGATAGAAACAAACAGAGTGTTTACTGTTTGTTTTTGAATAAATGACGCCGCCTGAACGACCGGAAGGTTTTTAATGTGAAACGCTCATTACAATCTGACCACAAATACATTTCTATAAGTGTTTCTGTGAAAGGGTTGTTTTTGAGTTGTCAGTTGGACTCGTGGTCATAGGTTAAAGGTCACAGGTCAAAGGTCACTAGTTCTTTGAAGGTTAATATGACATTTCATCCAAATGAGACATATTCTGCTCGTATCCAGGTTAGTCATTTTAATTTGGGTTATTACTTGGACAGGTTTATATTCTCTAATGTTCAGAAAACACAAAACCTTCCTCATATATTAAGAGGAAAGAAAAACGGAGAAAGCATCTGATGTGGAAGAGAGCGACTGGTGTCTTCACTGTCTGTTTAATCTGCCTCTGGTTTACCTCAGGACCACAATACAAACGTGCACGTGACTCTATGTTGTGTTTCAGTATTCTGCTAAACGAGGACGCTTGTTGTAGCCTCACAAACTTCCTCCCTCCGTCCCTCTCCGGTTCTCCCTCCGTCCCTCTCCGGTTCTCCCTCCGTCCCTCTCCGGTTCTCCCTCCGTCCCACCTGCCTCCAGTCTTGCTGGGAGTCAGGTGGTGTTGGTGGCTCCTAATGCCAAACAGATTCAGTTTCTGCAAATTCCAAAAGCTCCTGAACGGACGGTCTATTCCTGGGCAGAGTTTTCTCCCCTCCCACTTCATCTGTCAACATCGTGTGTTTGAGGTGGAGAAGAATGTTGGCCCACGGCCGCACAGTTTGCTCTCTGCAAGAACTCTTCATCTCTCGTTTATCCAGCATGTTTCTCTCTATCAGCAGTTTTGTTTTACAGAAGATCTACGACCTGTTTCTGGCTACCTCTTCCACACTTCATCTTACACCTCCTTCATATTTATAGCAGGGTTATTCGTAGCCTGTATATAAAAATGGATGTAGACGTGTAAGTGTCTGACACCTGTGTTTTCAATATAAGTCTTTTAGCAAATGACTCGATTTATTTCATCAAGGAGTCGAAGCTTCGGAGGGATTTAGGAAGTGACAGAAACCTTTACCTGGTACTTTATATTAAAAGGTTTGATTGAAACACAAATATCTTACTGATAATGGGCCGAATCTTATATACCTTGTTTACCATGCTGGTAATTTTAGTACTTCATATATTTGATATTGATAAAGGAATCCATTTCTGTGATCGCTCGTCGCTCTAAATCAGCAGCTGAATTGGTTGGCTTGTGAAATGTGCATTATATTTACATTATCAAAACAGAGTTTACTTTCTTAATTCAAGTTGTATCTATCTGGTTGTATTTGTATTTTCTTTTTTACTCATAGTTGTTTATGATAAAGTTTAAGGGTAAACTTTCCCTTATGTATATCGGCTGATAGTTGGATTCCCTTCTCGTGTTCTGCTAACAGCCGTGTGTGACTACAGGCGGAACTTACTCGTCATTTGCATGTTTTTCAGTTTAATCAAATGAAGATGGAACCAGCTGCACATTTATGGCTCTTTAAAGCGTATAGAGCAGCGTCCACCGACATTATTCATGTTTACTGCAGTGATGCATCGTTGGACATTTGTCATCACTCTCTAAGAAACACTATCAGCGGCTCATGCTGGTGAGGGAGGCACAGACACATCACTCACACCGATCAGCCTTCAAAGTGCTGAATGTGCTTCAAGCCATTTTCCCCCAAACAGACCACATCCCTGTTATTATTGGTCTAATGCCCATTATTTGACTGAGTGGGCTTTTAGTTGAATATTTGTGGTTTAGCTACATCGCTGCCCATAAAGGGGAATATTTGTATTGTTCAGAAACAGAAGCAGAAAGCTCAGAACACGATGTTTGCATCATCCACCAGCTGCCACAAGATCACCTGTCCAGTTTGCATGGGACACACACACACACACACACACACACACACACACACACGCTAGACAAACATGAACTGTGAAATGTTAGTCTTTAAAACCTACTGTCAGAGTATCTTGCCATGTCAGGCCCCATGTCTCATCCCTTCGTATCCGTGTGTGTGTTAATGGGCCAGGTGAGGAGGAGCTGGAGGAGCTGGAGGAGCTGGAGGAGCTGGATGGTGCCTCTGACCCAGCAGGCGGAAGAAAAGGCCAAAGCTCACCAGAGGTAAATTTCTGTATAAACTGCATCATTGTGTATTCAGTTATAGGAATATTATACAGACCGTGTGTGTGTGTGTGTGTAAAAATGGCTTAAAAAGATATGTGCAGTTTTCTCATCTGCTCTCACCGTATTTCTTAATCTCTTAAATCTCCTAACGCACTCTGAGATGCAGTATCACTAAAGACCACTGGGTGTTATAATGGAGAGCCATTTAAAAGGTGCCAACTTATCTTCAGACATACAAACTAATATTTCCCCAGACGATTTGTATCTCAAGAGCTGGTTTCTCTCTCTCAGGATTATTGCTGTGTCCTATTAAACTCCAGCAATAAATTCTGATGTTTAATCGTTTCCAGCACAGATTGAAGAAGACGTGGCTGTTGTGACCCGAATATTGTTGTGTGCATGTTGCTGTGTCTTGGAACAGGTCACGGTGAACAGTGAGGAGGGTCTGGATGAGAAGGAAAGAGCAAAGAGGAGAGCGGAAAGGAGGAGAGCCAAGAGGAAAGTGAGTAAAAAGAAACCTGGAAGTAGTTGATAGATACCAAAGATTCATGATGCTTGTGTCCATATTGTCCCTTTGTCAGAACCTGGCTCCAGGCTGGACAAAGTGAGACAGACCACACATGAGTTTGAACTAAAAATAAGTTTATCTTGACGAATTGAAATGGAAATTGAAATGGAAGCCATCAAATCAAACCCTGTGGAAGAGTGAAGAGTGGGACTCTGGCTGCCACCAGCTTATAAAGTGCAGCCGGAGCAGGTGAATGGAATCTGCCTGACGACCATCAGGCTCCTGCAGGAGGAGAGGTCACACACATCGGACTAATTTCATTACATTAACTTCAGCTGAAGTATATTTCGAGAAGTATTATACAACTCAACAAAATAAACCCACAAAAAGTAAAAAAAACAAAAGCTCAGGTTCAGTTTGAGAAATTCCTGTTGAGGCAAAAGTTTCATATACAGAACTATAAAAACTACGAAAACATTCAATTCAATTGTTGTCAGAACAAGTAAATGACACTTGAGCAAAACTGTAAATCTGTGTTGTCAGCTTGTTGTGCAGCTGCTGTTTTATTTCATCTGCTAACAACTGAACCACATTCCACACGTCACCGCACCCGTCTTTACACCTGTCAAACATCGCCTCGCCTGTCGCCACACCTTTGACCACGCCCTCTTCATCACTGTTCATGCCACACCCGACCGCACATCCGCTTCCACACCCGTGTCCATCCGTGTCTGTGTACCATCCCACAGCCACCGTGTCCATGTTGTCCTTTCAGAGGCAGAAGGAGCGCAAGAAACTGGAGCGAGAGGAGAGGATGGAGGATGCTTTAGAGCAGGTGAGAGCTCACACGCCTAAATTACCTCCGTCTTCTTATCTTGTGTTATTGAAACTTTCACATATGTGAACCCAGATAGTTACAATAAAACCTCTGTAATAACAATACAATAAGGATATGGGACTTCCTGTTCTCCTGGGGTGATTTTCTAATAGTTAGGGCCCTATATGAATTGCTTCGATTAGTAATATGCTTTTAACTTGTAACAGGAAGAAGAAGTGTCTGGAGGAGCTGCGACGGAGAGCAACAGTGAGGAGGAATACAAAGAGGAGGAGCCATGGACTGCGGTTCGTCCCTCAAACAAGTGCAACCCCGAATCAGTCCCCGGCGTCGTGACTACAGAGAACAAAAACAACCGCAAGTTGCCCCACAGGACGTCAGAGGAGATGGGTTGTACCCAGGCCGGTTTATTATTTCACCCATTCATTCAAAATTAAAATAAAATGTGTGAATTAACCTGTGATAAAAATGTGATCTGAATTTCATCCATGTGACATATCCTGGGTCGTTTCAAGGCTCAGGCCGCAGGCGTCCTCCTGTGTTCACAGTAATCACACACAGTCGGCTGTACTGAGTTCCCTGTGTGACTTGTTGGTGTTGCAGGAGCCAGAGTGGGACGTCAGCAGTGCATTTGTGGCCAACGCCGCCAGCCACATCAAACTCAAAGGCCTGAAGAGCAGAGGGCTACAGATCACCAGAGAAAACAAGGAGAACGAGGCCAGGAGCAGCCAGGTAGGAACACAGAGGACCACACGTGGAAAGCTGATCCAGACCCCCCAAAGATCTTATTGTAGATTATCAAGCTCTGGAAACAGCTTTAAACAGTGTAACTCCTGTGACTGCAGGGCGAGGACACAGAAGAAATGAAGAGGAGGGGAGAGTCTCTGACAGGTGAATCTACCTATGTTACTTTTACTGAGCAACAGCGCCCTCTGTGGGGATTAATTCTGTTGGGCTCCGAGTTAACACCTTGTTTCCAAGTAGCTCTGTGTTCGTATGCGAGACAACCAGAAGTTAATTCATTCCTATGGCTCCCTCTGTGATGAAACTCCTCCCCTGCGGTATCATCTGGTCTGTAACGTGCCTCCGTGTACGTTTAAAAACTTTTGCAGTGGATTTTGGACGCACTGTTTCCTATACACCTAGAAAACACAAATAAGAGTAAAAGCCATAATTTTAATTCTAAGCAAATATGTCAATTAAACGAAGAACAGCTTGAACTACAAAAATTATAAAATAGCTGAAGTAAAATACTAAAATTATGTTTGGGGATAAAAATGAGTTGAGCCTTAGGTTGTTCTGTATGTTTATCGATGAGGAAGTGCACGATGACAAAAACTGGATTCAGTAAAACCAGTTGGCGCCTGCAGTGTGATCCAGTGAGGTGATGTACGGGGGGGGGGGGGGGGGTAAGGGACTGATGAGGCCCTTACAGATAAATATGCTTTTACAGAGCTTTAATAAACAGAATCCTACTTTAACCATCAATCTTAAAGCAGCTGTGTTGGTCCCGATATGGCTCCAGGTGCATTTTCCACAAAACCACATCTCTATTCATCTGTAAGGAAATAAATGCCCTTCGTTGAACACTAGGGGGGGGGATTTCACAGGCTACAGCTTCATTAGGATCTATCAGATGACATTTGAATCAAAATTTTGACTCGTAGTCGATCATACTCAATATCTGCAGATGCTCTGTAATAAAGGACTCTGTGTGTGTGTGTGTGTGTGTGTGTGTGTGTGTGTGTGTGTGTGTGTGTGTGTGTGTGTGTGTGTGTGTGTGTGTGTGTGTGATATCCAGAACAGGGCATTCAGATGTTTGGGCGGGGCCAGTACAGCCAGGCAGTACACATGTTTACAGAAGCCATCTACTGTGACCCTAAGGACCACAGGTGAGCTGAGCTGTGACCTCTGACCCCTACTAAACGTCACTAACCAGGACGTCTCCTCATCTTCCTCTGGTCTCCCCCACGTTCACTTTAGAGAAAGACAAACTCTGTCTGTATCTCAACGTGTCTTTCTTTCGTCTCTCAGGTTCTACGGAAATCGCTCTTACTGTAACTTGTGCCTGGAGCAGCACTCCGCCGCCCTCAAGGACGCTCAGAGGTCCATTGAGCTGGCTCCCGATTGGCCAAAGGGATTCTTCCGTAAGGGTTGTGCTTTGATGGGGTTAAAGGTCAGCACTGTGTATATAAATGGATGTTAACTCTGGGTCTGAAAAGTGCCTGTAACCTGTATTCTATCTAATGGCCAGCAGGGGGTCCACTGGTAGTTTCTATAAGTCTATAGAAAGTGACTCTACTTCTCACTTTATAACGTCAGTAAACATTAAGGAGTTTATGTCTCAATCTCTAGTTTCAAGTCTTCTTCAATAAAACTTTTGTTCATTTAGTAAATGATGATCATTGTGTGTGTGTGTGTGTGTGTGTGTGTGTGTGTGTGTGTGTGTGTGTGTGTGTGTGTGTGTGTGTGTGTGTGTGTGTGTGTGTGTGTGTCACATTGCAGCGGTACAATGAGGCGGAGAAGGCCATGGAGCAGGTGTTAAAGTTGGATCAGCACATTAACGAGGCGTCCAGTAAACTCGTTACCTGCCGGATTCTGCAGCTCATGGTGAGAGCAGAACGCTCGACTTCCTCTTTCAAGACGACTTTAAAAGTTTATGGAGTCAAGTTATCTGAACCCGTTCATACCCGGTTTTAACATTCTGGCCCCAGCCATTCAATCACAAGCAGTCAGCACTAAGTTCAGGTGTGAATGAGACAAATTTGCTCTGAGATATTATTGCTCTTCCAACAATCAGAGATGATCAGGAATCAATGTGACCAAATTCTTTAAAATGTGTGAATTCAAATGAGTCCTGGGCCATGTATGAAGCTTTAAAATAATGTTTGTCTTCTGTACCGTAGGATATGGGTTTTGAGGAAGAGCAGAGCAAACTGCTGCTGGAGAAGTTCAACACGGTTCAAGGCGTCCTCACCTCCTCTGAGGCCAAAGGTAAGATGCAGTACCATACCTGTCCACACGGAGGCAGCACTGCTCTTCGTTTCCTAGGGGGGGTTCATCCATGAACCAGCTGTTTACAAATTAAGTTTATTAATATGATGTTAAAGTTAATTCAATGGACTATAGGACCAGATGAAGAAGACATGACAGCTCCCAAAAGTGAAGCCCCCTGGTGGCCAGCTGCTGTATAGGCCTTAAAACCGTGTTAGTGGACGGAATATCGACCAAAATAAAAAGTCAGATACACTTGAAATACATTTTTTAAAAGATGTCTATGCTTCATACTGTTCCAGCCAGAGAAAAAGGTGTAAATTGCTTCAGACCACAGTAATGAACCTTTTAAATACGTCTCACTGACATCATCTATTTTCGGTTTCCTCTTCCAGCTCTGAAGCAAACATCTCCGCAGGAGCAGAGTGGGTAAGTTTTATGGTTATGAACAATACTCCTAATCACACCATCGTCATTTAGAAATGAAAAAAAAAAAATATATATACAGGATATGTTGTGGAACTGTATTTGTATTTAAAAGTCTTGTACAATGTAAACACAGTCTCCTCTGTGGGTAGTGAAGATGATGATTTTTTATGTATCACTCTCTCCCACATTTTGATCTCCTGTGATCCATGACTTTCTCCTCCCGTTCCCCCCCCCCCCCTCTCCACCTCCTTCTTTCCTCCTTTCTTTTCCTCCTCTGTTTTCCAGGAGCTGTCGCTCTCTGTGGGTTGGGAACATTACAGTAGAAGTTACAGAGAAAGACCTCTGGGATCTCTTCAAAACGTAAAATCAATATGTCTGCATGTGTGTGTGATCCAGGTTGTACTTATGTTGTGGGGACATAAAGTACGTCCCCACAACATACTGTAAGGTGACGTTTTAAGGTTAGGTTTAGATTCAGGTTAGGCAAGCAGTAACCATTATGGTTAGAGTACACTAAATGGACAAAGGTATTGGGTCACCTACACCTACAGGAGCTTTTGGTACATCCCATTTTAAATCCATAGCCATTAAACTAGTCCCCCTTTGCAGCTGTGGCATGTTCCACTCTTCTAGGACGGCTTTCTACATAAGTTTGGAGTGTGTTTGCCCTTTCCCCCAGAGGAGCATTTGTGAGGTAAGACACTGATGTTGGACGAGAGGGCTCACACTCTCCGTTCTAGTTCATCCCAAAGGGGTCCGATGGGGTTGTGTGGGTCAGTCCAGTTCCTCCTCACCAGGACTTTATGGACCTTGCTTTGTGCACTGGGGCAGAGTCATGCTGGGACAGAAGAGGGGCCTTCCTCAAACTGTTCCATAGAATTACCAAAAATGTCTTGGTTAGCTGAAGCATTAAGATTTTCCTTCACCGGAACTAACCGATGGCAATAGGACTGAGTGAAGTCGATGATTAAGAGGTGTGTCCCAATACTTTTGTCCATAAAGTGTAAGTCAATGTAATGTCTCAACAGAAGCCTGCTGATTGTTTCGACTGTAACTAAAGATGGACGACAGGACAGCTCTCTAAAAGTGGAGCCAAATCGTCTCCATTGCCCCCCTGGTGGCTGGCGGGAGTATAGGTCATATATACCTTGGCTCAATCCCCTGATCACTGAACTGTGCAGATTGTGACTCCAAAGATGACAGCGTTCGTGTCTGGGATATTATAGCTTGATTTCTGAACAGTGGGAGGAAGTGCAGACGTGGCGACCATCTTTATTTACAGTCTGTGTCTTACTTGTGCACTCAAATGAGTCCCGGCACTTATTTATAATGATGTACTAAATAAATCAGAGCAGGTTCCAATAAAGCAGCATTTTAAAGACACCTGCATTTTTAAGAGGAGGCATCACAGGTAGGTAAAACTTACTGATAATAACTAGAAAGAAGATGTTTTTACAGTGTTATGAGAAACAGTGGTACCACCACATTAAAAATTAAAGTTATAAAAGTGTATTCAATGAAGACAGTAGATAGTAGTAGTTGTTGCAGTAGTTAGAACAGAAGTTCTTTGTAGGTAAGAGGTAGTTTTGCTTTGTTTTAATAGTTAAAGTACTTGTAGTAGAAGCAAAAGTAGCAAGTTTATCACTGCCAGCAGTAGTAAAAGAGTTGGTCAGCGTTGTCTGTACCACACTTCTCTGCCGGAGGTTTGAGGTTTTGTGTTTCCACGGTTACAGGTTTGGTGAGATAGAGAGCATCAGAGTTCTTCACCAACGCTTCTGTGCCTTCGTCAACTTCAAGAACGCCAACATGGCTGCCAGAGCCCTGGAGAAGCTGCAGGTGAGTCATGGACCGGCTCGGTTTCAGGAGAACAGAGTTTATTCATGTAACAAAAACAACCACAGCTGACCAAAGAAAGAAAATGTGTAAAATATGAATATTAAAAAATGTAATATAATATAAAACAGGGAATATGAACAAGCAATATGACATCATAGATATTTGAGAATGACAATATTGCACAGTAACAGATAAAATCCAGGTCTCAAACTCGACTTTAAATGAAAGTCAGTGAGAAAGATTGGGTGTTTAACATTGAGTAAAACATTTCTAGGGTCTGAGCGGTTCTGAAATGAAGAGGTAAGCTGTTCCAGAGATTAGTCTGAGCCCCTTCACATTACTCTTGAATGTCACTGTCCCGGCCATCGTCCCATTCTTGTGCCTTTATAGACATTATGTAACGTCCATGTGTCCTCCTGGCCAGGGGGTGGAGCTGGGGAGCACCAAGCTGGTGATGCGGTACCCGGACCGTTGGATCCAGCGGACTCTGCCCTCCACACAAAGGACCAACACCAGCCTGGGCTTCAGTGCTGCAGGAACACAGCACAGCTCAGCTTCCACAGGGTTCTGAGGAAATCACTCACCATGCACGTTTTTCTACAGAAGTCACAAGAGGGAATTGAACATGAAACTCACTTTATACAAATGTGTTCAAATACACAAATAACCTCCTCTGGTTCTGACCGTGCAGGTCCAGATAGAGGGCGCCTGTAAATGGACACGAGTGCTTCTATTGGCGGACCACAGGTTGTTTCTATGGTGACAAGCACCGCTTCAGACACATACCAGACCAGCAAGGGCAAAGCAAGAAACCATGGCAACCCTAACTATTTCCCCTCCCCTCCCCAACCCCCGCACCCAGACACGTTACAGGGGGATTTACAAAGAATGAGGGGGAACAGGACCGTCAAATAGAACCAGAGGATGTTCTGCCCGACGATACCGACAGCTGAATGTGTGTGTGAGAGAAAAGAAAAGAGAGAGACGGGTTCTGCACAGGGTCCAGAACCCAACCTTGTAAATACTTTGAATATAAGAAGGTCTAAAAGATTTAGATTTGTTTGAAACGTCACTGAGGAGTCACCCTGATGAACTCCTGGTTCCTGCTGTGTGGGACATGTCACCTCTCGTCAGGATTTACTGGGACCAGTGTCTCTGGTTGAACCTTGTTGGAAACAACCAAAGACTCTGTGACAAACCGTTGTCTCCTGAACACCACTGCTGCTTTGCTGCCAAATGAAGTTATTTCCTTTTTTTAAGTATTTGCACAAAACAATAAATGAATAAACACTGATGTTTTCTGTCGTCTGCTCATGTTAACTTAATCTAAACTGCACTGCACATGCCTTTTTAAAAAACGTTTCTGTGTTCACTTTGTTTGCTTCTTAGTTTTTAAGATGGGCTGTTGTTATTCAGGTTGTAAGGGCCACAAAACCTGTATGTGAAGAGAAAAGAGGCCGTGGAAGGTCAGAGCAAATTCATTTCTGTTTCTTACAACTTCATCAACCACGAAGAAAACACAAGGCTCTTTTTTATCATGACCACATCCTTGTTACTTACTCAGCTCTGGAGCCAGAGACACTTGCACCATCAGTCTTATCTCTGTGTCCAAACATTAGTGACTCTGCTGTTTGTCCGTCTTCTTTCTTCTGACACTATCAGATAATCACAGATGAAAGAAGTTTGATGTTTGAGAAGCTCGAACTGAAGCACTGAACCTTCATCTGACACTCGTCATTATAAACTCTGTTCAGAACATTAAACCTCACTAACTCGAGCCTGCAGAGAGCTGGAGGGAGTGTGCACACGGCCCTCACCTGTCAGCTACAGTTTGTCTCTTTTAACAATTTGGGGGGAAAATATTAAACATGAAAGATTTATTTCCATTTGTCTGACTTTTAGTTTTCACAATACACCCGGACCACGAAGTTGATCTAACTTGAAAAAGGTAGGTAAATAAATTTTCTTCATATCTACTTATTAATTTAATTTAAAAACTGTATTTACCTAATTTTGTCAGATTGTTCCAACTTAAAAACGGCAGGTGAAGTTAACTCTCAAAGTAAAACCAGCTAGTCTGATTTAACTGAATAGTTGTGTTTACTCAGGCTACAACCATATAACTGCGTTTTTAAACAAAAACGATCTCTCTCCACGTTCTGCTTGTGCTTTAATGTAGTATCAGACTAATCAGAACAATCAGTTCCAGAGCTGAGGTGGAGTTCATGTGAATTTCACAGTCGGGAACTAATTCTTCTGATTATTCCGACTCCACGTTAACGCACAACCAGAGCACAGTGGGAGGCTCCGCCCATCTAACCCAACAGTCGATGGTTCCTGTGTCGCTCTGCTGCTCACGTGCACCTGTGCATGAGCTCATGAAGTCCAGTCTACACAAGTGAACAGTTTTACACGTGTATCAGACAAAACAAGTTTGACTCACATGAGTTGAATCCTCGTGAGAAATGAGTAAAGAACACTAAAGTAATGTAAGTTTGCATAATTATGACCTTTTACAATGTATTGTTATGACCCAGTCTTCATATGGACTGGAGCTGTAAATAAACAGGAACTGACTTCTAACATGAGGTGAAAAGAAAGAATAATTCAACATGTTTTTTAAGTCCAGTCTCAAGAAAGTAAAGAAAGTGGTAGATTCACTGTCAGGCTGCAGAACTACTCTCACTGTTATTTGCATGAAAGAACATTTCTTCATTTTAACAAGGGGATTTACTGGTGTTTGTCCGTTCATGCATGTTAATGATGTAAAGAGGAAGGAAGCCAAGGTCTTAACTGATCTATGATTTCTATCTGTCATCGTGACTGACTGACAAACATCGTTTCTCAAGGGTGGAATCTAGCTGCTGATGTGGCTCCACCACAGAGACGTGTGAAGCAACGATGGGTTTGAGAGAAGCAGCGAGTTGCTTTGTCATCTTCCTTCTTTCTGTGTCAGGTACATCTACATTTACAGGAAAGCACTTTGTGTTATATCGTGTTTGTATGAAAAGTGTTTGAATAATTGTTCCAGTCTTTCTCGTGGTTCCAGCTTCTTAATGTTTGGGGTTTTCCTGCATTTCTCTTAAATTGTTTTGAGTAATTGTGAAGTTTGGATCATTGATTGGACAAAACAGTTATTGTGAAGATGTCACTTTAGTCTCTGCTCTGCGTAGAGGTGATGTTATTCTGAGTTTCTAGATATTGTTATGCCTCAGTGCCGGTGACACCCAGTGACCTCAGGCATCTTGTTTTCAGGTCGTCTCGTTGTCTGATTCTTGTGAACGCAATATCTCAAGATCCCTTTGAGGGAGTTTCTTCAAATTTGGTACAAATGTTCATCACTTGGACTCAAAGATGAACTGATGAGGTTTTGGTGGTTGAAGGTCAAGGTCACAGTGACCTCACAAAACATGTTTTTGGCCTCTCGATCATGATATTTCTAGTCTGCCTTTGGAGAAATTCCTCAGAATTTAAGTGAAAAGATGAACTAATCACATTTCAAAGCTCAAACGTCACAGTGACCTCATATGATTCTGGAAAAAGGAACACAGACTGAAAATGCTCTGGTTGGTGGAGGCATCCTACAGCAGGGTGGTAATTCTAGTTTGTGCTGTGGTTACAGTGGTGCAGGCTGCTGATGGCTGGGGAGTGAGGTGCACTCCTACTCAGATCTGTGCTGTAAAAGGATCGAATGTGCAAATACGCTGCTCCTACTGGCACCCATCCAGAATATATGACCTTGATGTTGCAGTGGAGCAAACGTACTGGTTTACTAAAGGGCAGGATAGTGAACCTGTGGATCTGAGAGCAGCCTCTGAGTACACAGGGCGTGTGCAGTATCACTGTGGAAACAAGGCCTGCACTCTGACCATCACAGACCTGAGAGACAGCGACTCGGATGTGTACCAGTTCAGGTTCATAACAAATCAACCGACTGGGAGATTTACTGGTTCACCTGGAGTCTCCTTGTCTGTCACAGGTAACATTTCAGTTGGAAACAGTGAATCTATGGTTTGTTTATGTGGACAGCTCTGTCTAAAAGGATGTGTGTCTTTCTTTACTTACACAGGTGTCCAGGTGATCAGCAAAAAAACATCAGGTTGCAGGATGGAGGACTGTTCATGGTCACGTGTGGAGTGTCAAACCAGTTGTCCTCCAACTCCCAGTCTGTCTTACATCTGGTACAAGAACGGACAAAAGACATGGGGAGAAAAATCTTATAGCGACTACTTTTATTCAAGAGACAGCATTTCCTGTGCTGTGAGAGGCCACGAGGATTTCCCCTCTGCTCCAGTGTGTGAGTTTACTTCTTCCAATGACCAATGATGTTCTGCTCTTTTAACCTTCTTAGCTAATACACTGACTAGAGTCCGAAATGGATTTGAGGGCTGATGCAGAGTAAAAGAAAATCTGACACATCAGCTGACATATCATATATTAAAAGAACATTGTCATTGATTCCTAAGATGTTTGTTATCAAACCTTTATGATAAATATTCTGCAGTTGAACAATGAATTTGAATGAGTCCAAACTAGAGTGGCAGTAGTAGTAGAGCACATTCCTCCACCAAGGCCCAACAGTCCATTCAATTCAATCAAGCTGCTCCATATTTCACACACTCCTCGATATCAGAAATTTTGAAAAACACGATCTTGCAATGCTAAAGAAAGTAAAACTAAAATCCTGGATCTGCACCAAAATCTTTCCAGTAAATTGTTGCGTAATTGTGCAACCACACCAACCAGCCAATGTACTGGGGTGAAAACATAACCTCTGGGTGGAGGTGATGAAAGCAAATCACAAATACAACCACATATGTAGAGCTGGAATTCAAAACATCATCGTCTTTACTGTAAAGCTAAATGTAGCATCTTTTCTGCATTGTTTATTTCCTGACATGGGAAACAGCGATCTGTGAATTACTGTTAAATACAGCAGTAAAGATTATAGTTGTCATGGTGATAGTCAAAAGGTTTTTGTTTTTCAGGTGTCCGTGGAAATTCATGCGACAGAGTGAATTACATCGACAGGAACATCTGTGCCTTTAAAGGCTCATCAGTGGACATCTCTTGCAGTTACAACAGTCGCTATTATTCTATCACTAAGTCCTGGTTCGTTGCTGAGCAGCTGTATCGCCCTCAAGCTGTGGACTTACTCAAAGACCCAGAGTTCACACATCGTGTTCAGGTCCTTGAACCAGAGCGAGGGCGCTCCACTCTGAGAATAATGAACCTGACACTGAGCGATTCAGCCCAGTATCGCTTCACATTCAAATCACAGTGGTCTGAATGGAAGAGAAGTTTCCCTGGCACAACTCTGACTGTCACAGGTACTGAGGAACACTAAGTCACTGTGTTGTTCAGTGGTTCTCAACCTGGGGTCCCACAGCTGCTTCTATGTGTGTTTCCTGTTCACAGATGTTCAGGTGATCTGGTCTCCGATTGGTCCAACACTGACTTGTCACAGCAGCTGTCTTCTCTCTGGTCGTCCCTCCTTTGTCTGGTACAAGAATGGAACAGAAATTCACGGGGAAACGTCTCCAACTTTCAGGGGATTCCTTCACCCTGAAAACAGCTATTCCTGTGCTTATGAGCATCACCACTCGTCCCCTGTGTGTGAGTTGACTCCAAAATGTCCCGTGTGGAAACTTGAAAGGTTGAGCCTCGTGATTTTCTATAATTTAATAATTGTGAAAAAAAAGTCCCTTGAAAAGACCAAATCAAAGTTTGTTATTAAAGCACTTTTCATATCCAGCAGAATAAAGACAAAGAGCAATAAAGCAAATAAAAACTATTCTCTCCACCCATCCACACAGAGAAAGACAAGATAACAGGAAGTGAGAAAAAGCTTTAATCACAGTGGCTCATCTTCCATTTTCACTTCCACTTTTCCCTTCAGATTTTGCATGTATGTGAACAGGACACATGCAAATCCCACTCAGTGATTCCCAAGACAGAGGTGACGTGTTCAGTTTTGTGAAGTCTGTATTTAATACAAACAGTAATTACTTGGTAAAACTACTAAACACTAAAGGGGGCCTTCCTGTGTCCAAAAGTAAATCAAACACTCTTCTAAAGATGCTGAGAACCAGGGACGGCTGCAAACTATTAAAAGACTATATTCTATAAAGCCACATTCTCATGTAAAGATCTGTTTATATCCTGCAGATGCTCCGAAGGTTCCTTTAGTGCAGCTGAGTCAACCTGGAGACATTCTGAAGGGCAGCTCGGTGTCTCTGACCTGCAGCAGTGATGCTAACCCACCCCCTGCATACGCCTGGTACAAACAGAACCAGACTTTGCTCAACAGAGCAGCTCAGCTGGTTTTCAGCTCCATCCCGTTGTCTGACTCTGGAGAATATTACTGCACAGCTGAGAATGTGCTGGGGAAGACAGCGTCTAAACGTGTCTTAATAAATGTGAAATGTGAGTAAATATTTTTGAAATATTCAAAAGCCGAGAGGTTTTGCACATCTTCAAAATTCCAAATGCTGCAACACTCTTCAATTCCATTAAAATCCATGTAAATCCAGATGCTCCACAGTCCTCCTCTGTGTCAGTGAGTCCCTCTGGTGAGATCATGGAGGGCAGCTCGGTGACTCTGACCTGCAGCAGTGATGCTAACCCAGCAGCTCATTACACCTGGTCCAAGGAGAACCGAACTCTGCTTCAAGGACCAGAGGGCGTTTATCGTCTCTCCTCCATCAGCTCTGGGGACAGCGGGGTCTACTCCTGCAAGTCTGAGAATCAGTACGGACGGATCAACTCCACGTCTCTACACTTAGACGTCCAGTGTGAGTAGAAAACATCCACATATCCATGAAACCCAGCACTGTCTCGCAATCTTACAGAAAGTTCCTGGGTCCGCCCCCTTATCTGGATTCACACCAAACTTTCCTGAGTTCTTCCCTGACCCGTACCTCATCCTACCTTCAGGTTTCATGCTAATCGACTCAGTAGTTTTTGTGTAATCTTGCTTAAAATCAACAACCAACAAACAAACGGACTGGGGTGAAAACATCTGTTGTTGCATAGCTACACTATATGACGTCATTTTCTAAACTCATAGTGACGACATTCCCACCATATGATCATAGATTATTTTTCAATGTATATAAGCTTCAGGTCGTCTCTATAGTCCTATTAGAGGCAGGAATACAGCAGATAGGCAGTTTTAAGGATGCTTGATGTAAATCTCTAACTTCTTTGTGACATTACTTATAAGTCATCTATCCATTATATGATGGGGAATAATGTTCTGATCAGTATATGATTTAGTCTTTCTGCTATTTGTGGAAATATCTTGGAAAATGTGTCTTTTGGGTCAAATCTTTGCTCTTGACCTCTGACCTTTGACCGATCAGCTGCAAAAGTTAATATTCACTATAATATTCAGTAGGTTTGGTTCATGTGTTGAGTTATTTTGTACATTCACACACACGGGCTGAAAACAATACCCTCAGTACCTGCTTCTGTCTGTGCTGGCGCCCCGGGTTAATCATGATCATCTATATTTAAGTAGCACTTATCAAAACCAGAGATTGAAAAGTTCTTCACTTTGGTTAATGAATATTTCTGTGTTGATTTCATGATCTTGCATGTTTTACACCAGACGCTCCAAAGCCTCCCTCTGTGTCAGTGAGTCCCTCTGGTGAGATCATGGAGGGCAGCTCGGTGACTCTGACCTGCAGCAGTGATGCTAACCCAGCAGCTAATTACACCTGGTACAAGGAGGACGAGGACTCACCACAAGCATCAGGACAAATCTTCACCATCACTGATATCACAGCTGAACATGGTGGAAAGTATCAGTGTGAGGTCCAGAACACACAAGGACGTAGTGAGGCCACCTTACATCTGAATGTTGGAGCAGGTGAGTCATGTGAAGTCCTAACACCTTTAAAGGTTCTGGAGCTGTGTATTGACTTTAGCTCCGAGTCAAACATCCTGCAACATTCCCTGTTCATCCATTGTGTGATTTCTCCAGGTGCATGGAAATCAGCAGTGACTGGAACAACCACAGCTCTTCTCCTGGTGGTCATACTCCTCGCTGTCTTCCTGTGGATCAGGTGACTCAGTCACACAGTGACGCTACTGAATAGAAACATACAGTTCGTAATAAGACCTCACCGGCAAGTCTGAATAGAGGCTGGATTTTCAAAATAAAAGCACCCACGTGGTTAGAGGAAAGCAACTGATTGCATGTCACAAAAATACAAACTACCACAAACACGAACCAAGTTCTGGTACACACACACACACACACACACACACACACACACACACACACACACACACACACACACACATACACACACACACACACACACACACACACACACACACACACACTGACTCCTCTGATTCTCTCTCTCTCTCTCTCTCTCTCTCTCTCTCTCTCTCTCTCTCTCCGTTCTTTCTCTGCAGGAGTTTTCTAGTTCATCCAACTGTTTATTTCTTTCCTCTCATCTAGAAGAAACAAGTCCTTCACACAACAGCGTGAGTGCGGTGAGAGACCAGAAGACAGAGCGCAGGTAAATGAATAGTTTCATTTAAAAGCACTTGATCTCCACTCTTCAAGGCTGCCTCATTAACCGGTGGCGTTCTGCATCATTGTGATTTGATGAGAAGGGTCAGACCATGAATGTTTTGTGAGGTCATATTCCTTTACTCTAACAAAAAGCCTAAACTCCATAAGGGAGAAACTGACTGGATCTCTTATGCCTCTGTGCCTGCGACAGCCAATGGCCGGAGGCGTTATGTTTACAGGTTGTCCGTCTGTCCGATGGCGACTGTGGAGGTCAAAGGTCAAGGTGACTGTGACCTCCCTGAACCATTTTTAGCCTCATGAACAGATTGAGAGAATCATTTCAAATTTGGCACAAATGTTCACTGACACTCATGAATGACCTGATTGGTCAAAGGTCAAGGCCACAGTGGCCACACCAACATGTTTTGGGCCTTTTGAACATGATATCTCAAATCTGCCTTCAAGGAATTTCTTGAAACTTTGACTTGAAGATGAACAGATTGGATTTTGTCACGATGGTCTCATATGAGGCAAGAAATAAATGTATGAATATTGAAACTGCACTGGTTGGAGGAGGCGCACAACCGAAGGGCAGTAATTCTAGTTAGGGAGTAAAATGTAGAGTGAATGTTTCATGGTGGTGACACCGGGTTCATCTGTTAAGAAGATGAGCTGGTGACCAGCAGGGAAAAACAGAAAGCTCCAAGATCACTGCTGCCATCACAGTTTGATTCAGCAGAGTAGGATCAGGCCCACGACAAAGAGAAACTCTCAGTACCCAACAAGTTAAAGAGTAAGACACAGATTCCAGCCTGATCCCAGCTAGTATTTTACTGTACGACCAGATTTCAGCTGCGGCACACACACGACCAGCAGAGCCGCACGATGACGTCCACTACGCCAGCGTCTGCTTCACCCAGAACCGGGCAGATGCCATCTACTGCAACATAGGTCGAGTTCAACCCCAGAGAGAAACTGAGGAAGACGAGGAGGAGGCTGAATACAGCGCTGTTCGACTTGACAGTGCAACAGGGTGAGCAGCTCCACACGTGAACATTTTCATCACTACACTTATTGAGGTTAAAAACTGTGGGTGTGAGTGGTTTATTCTGCCCTTCACAGAACAAGACGTGAAGAAGAGGGGGACGATTCATCTGCAGTGTACAGCACAGTCACCAAACACTGAAGAAACACAACATGAATCTGTTGTTTATATGTGGATTTTACAGCATCACGGAGCCAGAAGAAATAAAACATATAGACATGTGCAGTGTTTGTAAAGGTTTGTTTTCTTTCTTGATGGGTTGGTTAACCCAGATTACAAATTCTCTCACTTCTCACTTTGGAAGCCACGAAAGGTAAAACTAAGAAAGTTGTTCTTCTTCTCCCATAATTGAAAATATTTCCCAGACTCAACCAGGTGTAGAGTTAGCCTCAGGTTAGGCTAACGCTAACCGTAATGTATGTTACTGTCAAAATGTTACAAATAACAATAATATTCACTTCTAAATATTATAAATTGTAATTAGTTGTAACTAATATTAGAACAGCTAAAATATTTTATATCAATCAATGGGAGTGACCAATAATCATTTTCTGGAGGGGGGTTTCAACAACAATATTTTGGATAATGTAAGTACACAAGTCAACAAATATATAGGTCTTGTCGTATTTATAAATCTAATGAAGAATTGTTCCATAATAATATTTAAAGGACTATTGAGGTCGTCAGCTGAGAATCATGAAGCACTTGACATAAAAACTAGGTCAACAAGTTTATTGCTAATAATGTTTCTGGACGATTAAAGTACATCAGTACATTTTGAAGATTTAACAGGAGATTGTTGCAGAAGTGACACCCGCTCATCCAGGAACACAAAAAAGCTTCATGTTATATATTCACGTTTCCATGGTGACATGTCAAACTTTGATGTTTCACCATGAAACAGGAATTTGTTTTAACTCAAATTTACAACGTCTAATCTTCACTAAACTTCACGTTTGATACTGAATATAAAGATGGACAACATGACAGCGACCCCCAAAGTGAAGCCAAATGATATCTGTCACCCCCTGGTGGCAGGCTGCAGTATTTGTCATAAACCCGGCCTCTTCCATGTCAGTGGATGGGACATGGACCAAACAAAAAAATGTCTGTATACAAATCAAATACCTTTTTCTCAAAGATGGTGCCTGTCATTCTTGGTAGTTCTTCTCACACTGGTGCATCTTCAAGTGTTCATTTTTAAAAAATCATTCATATTCAGTCACAGTCATTGTGCCCCCTACTGGTCACTGGAAGTAACCCTTGTGTTAATTACCCTTCGGTTTACAAGGAATGTTCATGTCGTGTTCTACTCTTGATGTACAGCAGCATAGTGCGTGCAGGGTGTGTTCTCCGGTGCCACATAGTGGACACAGGAAGCATGTACACAGCTGCACACTCCACGCCGGAATTAGCATCTTTCTCAATCGTGCAGTGTCGGACGGTTGAGAAAAGTAAACCGCTGCGTCAACTGGCTGGATCGAGGGGGGGGGGGGCAGGCCTGTTCAACGCTGCTTACAGCTTTAGTTGAGGAAGATTCAGGTTTGGTGGGAACAGCCACTAAAGTCGTTTCTCACACTCTGTTAAATGAAGAAATTCACAGTTTGTACAAAACACAAGTTACTTCTTTGTTTTAGGTTTAATCTTACACCATCGGGCTCAGCAAGCATGTAAGTGTAAAGAGGAAGGAAGGGGGATGTGTTAACAGTTTGACTTTATCTTTCTCTTACAGAATCTGTCTTTATTCTCAGACTCTTCTGTGTTGTAGGTAGACGTGTCTGTGATGTGACTGAGTTTCATCTTGTGCACATTATTTATCTGTGGACGTTTTTATTGTTTGAAGTCACAGACGAGAGCAGCAGCTACTATGAGTGTAACTGCAGCAGCGAGTGGATTTGTTGTCCTTCTTCTCACTGTGACAGGTACTGTACGTCTACATTCATGTTTCACTCTATTTTACACTCGGACTTCTGATTC
>NC_047151.1:27865394-27872055 GCF_009819705.1 Hippoglossus hippoglossus | reverse complement strand
TCTTCAGTGTATTATTTTCTTGGAATCTTAAGCTTTTCTATTGTTATAGGGGAAAATGATCTAAATTTTATATTGTGTTACCTAGTACTATGTTTTCTCGTGGTATTTCCCAGAAAGCGTTGTAGGGCAGGTGGGAGGGGTCAAGGTAGGTGTACTGCTGTCCATCAGGACTCACAGACTCGATCACCTTCCAACGAACTTCATACCGAGGTTTCTGTCAAACAGGAAGACACAAAAAGAATCAAGGTCACAAAAATAAAAAACTCCAGGCGACAGACCAATCAAAGCTCATATTTCTTCGTTCAGATAAATCCGGTTCAGTTTTTTCTGTCATCACACATTCATTGCTCTGATAAGTTGGAAGTCTGCAGCTCCTGTAATGGCTAGAATGTCTTGTTGTCATAGTAACCAGACAGCACTGCTGCAGTTCTACTTCTAACGTAGTCCTTAAACTATAGTTAACATTAAAACTCCTCTGAATGACGGTTCTTGGTTGACCTTTCACCTCCTGTCCATTAGGCTCCTTCATATCTGACTGTTCCAGGTGCTAAACCTCTGTGGGTCATTGTCTTCTTTGTCAGTAATTGTGTTATTCTCTGCACCTTGAGACTCGGTGACGTCCCCTGTGAAAACCGTCTGATCGGGGTCACGTGGGTGGAGGATGGTGTTGAGCTCTGTGGGTCGCTGCTCTGTTGAGTGACAGTTGTTCCAGGTTGACAGCGATGACTTAATTCACTTGTCTTTCAAACCATCTCTCTTCTATGGTCCAAATTTGTTCCCTTGTTCTTGAAATGTAAGCCGACTGACCAGAGTTACTGATGACCTGAAAACTGACCACCTGAGGACCTGAAGACCTGAGGACATCGCTTCGTCCTTCTTCTTCTTTGTCTGGTTTATTAGCAGATGGCAACCAACATCAAGATGCATTACTGCCATCCACTGTGTGTTTCAATATCCTACTTCCTCTTCTTCCCATTCGGTACAGTATCTCTTATTACCCTTGATATTTGACAGATTCTCCTTCTTCTTCTTTGGTCATATTAAATTATTCTGTCTGATCCTGTCTCCCTCAGATAATGAAGCATTCTCTCTGTTCCAATGATAAACGTTCTCCATGTTTGTAGTTTCCCTCTTTATCTTTTCTCCTTCTCTAACATGCTTATCACAGTGAAGCATCACAGGCTCCACTGACTCCTCTGTTTGTCAGTGACCATCCTGTAGGATGTGTGTTTATTAAGTGTATTGTTGAGTGTAGTGTGTCCTCGGCCTATAGTCACCATGTTCTGCTCCTTGTTGTTTCCTCACTTCCTGTTGTATAAAGCTGTTTCCTGTGTGAGCTGCATCCAGCTGCCATTTGATCACTTCCTTATTGTTTTTCCGATTTACTGAGTGAAATGTCCATGACTTCTTCATGATTCAGTTCTTAGATAATAAATCCACCTTCATTGCTCTTTATTCCTCTGTGTGCTGGTATCCACATAAACGTTGTCACGATATTCTCAAATATCTCATTAAATCTTATTGTTGGATGAAAAAGACTTTAACAACATTAATGCTGAACATGAATCTGTTCACAGAACAACGTCCTGGTTTCTGACTCTTCTACTCACTCTAAACCGACAAATGATCTTATCCTACAAACCGCTTCAGTGATGCTACCATACCTTTAACATTGCATTGCTGGGTTCATCCTTCCCTGGAGATGTTAGCTCAGATCTTTCTATTGCTCTCCTTATTTCTTCCAAAGTGAATGGAGCATCCATTGTACTGGTCGCATTGTCCCTTCTCTTCAGAATTCCAGGATGAGCTGATCGTCTTTGCCCTTTATCTTTCCCTTAGTCCCGTTATCAGAACTCTGTATTTGAATAAGTTCTTTCACTATCATCTGTGCCTTCTCTTCATCAGACACTGCTGCATCCTCCCCCGCCTTCAGTACTGGATACTTCCTGATTCCCCTCATGCTCCTAATCAGGCCCCAAACATCTCCCACCAGTGTTGATCTCCCCATTTTATCACAAAAAGATTGACAACTTTCCCTTTTTGCGTTTTGTACTATTTTCCTAACCCATCGCTTGTGCTTGTTTATAAATTAAATTAAATTCTGCACAGTATGAGTATAACAGATACAATAACACAGATGTACCGACTCGCCATTAATCCAGAAGCCTTGATTTTCAACTAACCCTGCTATCATTTGTTCGGTGTCTCTCTTTTTTCCTTATTCCACAGTCTTTAGCTTTTCTTGTTCTCTGTCCAAAACGTCATGGTCCTGGTCCGTCCTCTCTAGTACTGTATCTCTTACCACCCTAACTGTTGCTGTTGTTAATGAATCGTCCTTCTCTCCAACACTATGTATGTAAGTAGTCTCACTTCTGACTTCTGAACTTCTTCTTCATTACCGCCATCTACTGTTTCTTCTCTAGACCTTCCACTCGAAGTAAGCTTTGCTGATCTCCACTTAGGTTTGCATCCAACGTCAAGGTGTTTTACCGCCATCTACTGTATTGGTGCACTGTTCCTGGAGGTACTGCAATACCAAGTCCTGTGTTGTGCCATAAGTTTATGTCATGGTTGTTGTCTGGACTTAACCTTGGGACTAAACCATTCAACCACCCACCAATAACACACATTGACCAGTACCTCCAGGAATGGTACACCAACACAGTAGATGGCGGTAATGCACCTTGACGTTGGTTGCGACCCGCCAATGAACCGAACAAAGAAGAAGAACCTTTCAACTAAATCTTTTGACTAAACCCTGAGAGGAAAACTGAAGCGGGAGAGTAAGAAGTTTGAAGAGGAAGAAGAAGAAGAAGAAGAAGAAGAAGAAGAAGAAGAAGAAGAAGAAGAAGAAGAAGAAGAGACAGTAGATGGCAGTAATGCACCTTGATGTGTGTTGCCACCCGCCAATGCACCGTACAAAGAAAAAGAAGAAGACACATGACACAAGCATCTGCCTCACACTGTTACTGGGTTTCAAATGGACTCGGTGTCCGTTAAATGATCCTCTGATAAGGCCTGTTTGTGGTTCTCTGTCAGGGCTGTTTGGTTCTTTTGGTTTACACCTTAACTCATGTGACCCAATGACCCCAAAGATCAATTAGCTGCAGATTAACACTGTGAAGTCAGGTAATGACCGAGGACTGGTTAAAGACCTGGGGCTTCAGTCACAAGAGAAGAAGACTGTGGGATGAGGGGTGAAAGATCAGGACTGCACCACCTGGAGGCCGTTCTGAGTACTGACTTTTCTCCAGAGGACGATGAGGACGATTAGGAAGAAGACAGCGATGATGACCAAAACCAGAACTGCTGCTAATACAGCAACCTGAGACAGGAGAGCTGGATACATGCAGAGAGACAAACAGAGAGACAGTCAAGCAGAGTCATAAATCAGTCCTATCAGTACTTCATCAGTCCTTCTTCTGTCCTTCATCAGTACTTCATTAGTACGTCATCTGTCCTTTATCTGTGCAACATCAGTACTTCATCAGTACTTCATTAGTACCTCATCTGTCCTTTATCTGTACAACATCAGTACTACATCTGTCCTACATCAGTACTTCATTAGTACCTCATCTGTCCTTTATCTGTACAACATCAGTACTACATCAGTACTACAGTAGTGTATCGGTGGAAGTACTTACAGGGCGACAGGACTCTCAGGTCTCTGACACGTCGTCCTCCCGAGTTTTTTACTTCACATCGAACAGCTGACAGAGAGGTGAGAGCCTGTAGAGTCAACTTACTGTGAACCTTCACACACAGACACGCACACACACACACACAACGCTGTCAGTCATCTTTATAACCTCTCCTCCCTGATGATGATGTCACTGATGACATCATTAGTTACCTGGGTGACTCCTCTTTCCACCTCACTGACGTTCTCCTGCAGGGACACACCCTCCGAGGCTGCTGATAGGCTCCTCCAGCCCCCTGTCACATTACTGCATCTGCAGGAGACCCTGTTACTATGGCAACATACGTGTGTCTACATGTGTGTGTTTTGCGTGTATGTGTGTGTTGTTACCTGTGTGAGCTGTGACATATATACCAAGTGACAGAAGGGGGCGGAGCTCCCTCGCTGACACACAACACTGCCTTGCTGCTGACCTCTGACAGAGACGTGATCCTGGGGGGTGCTACACACACACGTAGGCACACAAAGACACACACAGGTAAAGACACACATACTCTAAATACACACACACACACACGCACACACACACAGGTAAACAGTCTCTCTGACCTTTGACCTCGAGGTTGAAGACGACCTCCTCAATGCCGTCGTCGTTGGAAACAGTTGCTGTATAACTTCCTGTCTGATCCATCTGGACTCGAACCAGCGTTAGTGTGGTCACATACCTGCACATCAATCAATCAATCACTCAATCAATCAATCAATCAATCAATCAATCAATCAATCAATCAATCAGTCCTACTGTGACCTCCGACCTACCTGCAGCCTGTCAGGTGTGTGGTTGTAATGGAGGTGGTTTCCATGGCAACAGTCTGGTTGTCTCTGGTCCAGACGACAGTTGGAGTAGGGTAAGCATCGATTTCCACATTGAGCGCCACCGTGTGGTGGAGGAGAGATGACACGCTAGTGTCACCTGACGGCCACAGGTAGACATAACCTCGCTCTGCCGAGAGAGAGAGAGAGAGAGTAATCTATTTTGTGTGTCTGTGTGTGTGTCTATGTCTGACTGTGTGTGTCGGTGTGTTTGTGTGTGTGTACGTGTGTGTGTGTACTTGTGTATGTGTGTGTATGTACCCAGTACAGTGACTGTGATATTCTTCGTCACTCTTTGATCTCGTGTCGTCTCCTGAACTTCACACTCATACACACCTATGGGACAGACACACTCATCCTATCACCATGGCAACACAAAAAACCAACAAACAAACTTTGACTTAATGTTAACATAGCATCAGTCACTACTGATGTTGTTGATTTACAGTTGTTCACTTACCAGAGTCTGCCACTGTTGTTGTGGAGATGTTAATGAAGGAGCGAATCTGATGGGGCAGAAAGTCCGTAAGAGGTTCAACTTCCTGAAACAACACAAGACAGAGAGCCAATCAGAGTTCAGACAGACAGACAGAGGGGTAGAGAGGGAGACAGAGACCGACAGACAGGTACCTGTCTGCGGGGGAAGGTCCAGGAGAAATAAACATTCTCTAAATCTTTAACTGTACAGTTGACTATGAGAACCTCCCCCTGTTTCAACACACTGCTGGAGACAGACAGGTCCACATCCATCACCTGAGGCACTGAGAGACAGACAGGTGGAGAGACAGGTAGTGAGGGAGACAGAGAGAGGTACAGAGAGACAGACACGTTTAGATTAGATTAGAATAAATGAAACAACAGTCAACACAAGTTTGAGGAATTACTTTTGCGTAATGACAACACAATGACATGTTTTGTTTTGTTTTATCAGAATAGTCTTTGATTGGCTTTGATCATGTGGTATGTGTTGGTGTAACATTTGATTGTGAGAACCAAAAAGAGTCCATTATTGTGATGGGTTGACCAGAGATTTTTTAATTGATTAGAGATGTAAACACAGGTTTTGGGTGAGAGGCTGTGTCTGAAGTCCATAATGTGTTTTGGATGTGTTGACCTGGAGGTTGTTGTCCCGACACCAGGTGACTGTGTGGATGACCTGCTCCTGGTATTGATCTTTGTAGTTGCTGTTGATGAGTCTGATTACAGTTGCGTCTTCTCGTCTGCATGTATGGAAAAGGTGACTGAGTTGCGGTGTGATTTGGTTGGAGTAGAGGGAGAAGAGCCATGATGACAGGATGCAGAGGGCAGGATTATATATTATTTATCTTAACCCTCTACTGATGATACACGTTGGGTGAGTCCAGGTGCTGAAGGGCGAGATTGACAGCATCCTCAACAGACCTGTTGGCACGGTAGATAAACTGGTGGGTGTCCATCAAAGGGGTGGTGACTGATTTGAGAGGGGAGAGTGTGATATGCTCAAACAACTTCATGACAACGGATGTGAGTGCGATTGTCCTGTAGTTGTTGAGGCAGCAGATCTTGGTTGATTGTGGCACAAGGATTACGGTTGAGTCCTTGTCATTGTGTTGTACGGTACCCTGGTGGAGGGAGGTGTTGAAGATTGTGGTGAATATTGGAGCCATCTGCCTTTCTCTTGTTGTTTAAAGATGCTCCTCACTTCCTTCTCCTGGATGTAGAAGGGCGGGTGGGGTGTAGCATTGGGAGGGACTGTTTAAATCTCCCATAGAGGTTCTCAGGTTAGCGTCAATGTTCAATGTAGGGGAGGGGCTTTTCTGTAATTGGTCATTACCTTTATTTTTTGGGGTTACGGTTAGTTAGGGACAGTTCTCATTTGATCTGCTGTTCCAGTTTTATGGTAAAATGTCCTGGTTGTTTACCTGAGTTCATATCTAGCAGTGTTAATCAGCATCAGATTTATAAAGCACTTTTCACTTTTTGATGTCGGCTTTTGACAGCCAAGCTCCATGGCCTGCCAAGCAGATGGGAGTGATGACGTGGTCGATTGTTACGTATTTCATGGAGAAATCAGGACTAGGAATGGGACTGTTAATGCTTGGAAAGTGTGAGCTGTGTGGGGAAGACAGGTCTATTATCAGCCTCTTTGAGCTGCACAGAACTGGGATG
>NC_047151.1:27785394-27857894 GCF_009819705.1 Hippoglossus hippoglossus | reverse complement strand
CACAGCCGTACAGCAGCTTCTGCACCGTCTGCAGTCTGAAGGCCGCAGTTCTGGACACAATGTCAATGAGACCCTGACCTCCCTCTGCCACAGGGAGATACAGGGCCGCTGCCCTCAGCCAGTGCTGACCAGACCAGAAGAACTTCACCAGGCGACGCTGCACATCTTCAACCAGACCTGGAGGTGGCACCAACACAATAAGTCTGTGCCAAAGAGACGAGGCGACCAAGTTATTCACTATCAGAACTCTTCCCCTGTAGGACAGATAAGGTAGCAACCATTTCCATTTAGACAACTTCGCTTCCACCTTTTCCAGCACCCCCTCCCAGTTCTGCCTCTGAAAGCCCTCACTTCCTAGATGGACTCCCAGAACTTTTAATCCATCCCTTCCCCACCGGAGACTTCCAGGAAGACCAGGCTCAGTCCCCGGGCTCCACTGACCCATTAAAAACCCCTCACTCTTCTCCCAGTTGACTCTGGCTGAAGAGGCTCTCCCATAAAAGACCAGACTTTCCTGAAGTTGCTGGACATCATGCTGGTCATGGATAAAAACATTAACATCATCAGCATAAGCTGAGACGCCCACAGGAGGGTTGTGAGCCAGCCCCGGCAGAGAGAGACCCCTCAGCCTGCTCCTCAACCTGCACAGAAGAGGCTCGATGGCGATGCTGTACAGTTGTCCTGAGATGGGGCAGCCCTGCCTGATGCCTCTCGTGACGGGCACAGGACAGCTCAGCCCTCCCCCCACCTTCACCACACAGCTAGCCCCACTATACAGCAGCTTGACCCAGGACAGGAACCCCCCCCGAACACCAAAAGCCTGCAAGGTTGAAAATAAAAAATCGTGATCCACACGGTCAAAGGCTTTTTCTTGATCAATTGAAATAATACCAACATTTACATTATATAATTTACACACATCACACACATCTCTTATTAAAAACAGATTGTCCAGCATGGATCTGTCAGGCACACAGTAACATTGATCTGGGTTGATCAGCTGTTCGATGCAGGTCTTCAGTCTGTTGGATAAAACCTTGGAGAGGATCTTATAGTCTGTGCATAAAAGGGCCACTGGTCTCCAGTTCTTTAAAAGGCTAAGATCTCCCTTCTTAGGCAGCAGAGAGAGAACTGCGCGTCGACAGGAAGTAGGAAGTGTCCCTTTTTTAAAACACTCCTTAAAAATGTCTAAAATGTCTCCTCCCAAAACACCCCAGAAATGTTTTTAAAAATCTGAAGGTAATCCATCCACTCCAGGGGCCTTTCCGGACGCCATCTGCGACACCGCCGCGGTCAGCTCCTCTAAGGTGATGTCAGAGTTTAGTGTATCCTGTTCTTCAGGACTCAGCTGAGGAAGTCCTTCTAGCAGCTCTGCAGCAGAGTCCACATCACAGTGAACCGCTCTGAACAGCTCTGAGTAGAACTCTACTGCATGCTTCCTCATCCCAGCCGGTTCGGTGGTCACTTCTCCGTCTGGGAGCCGCAGAGACACCATCTGTTTCCTCCGAGCCACCGACTTCTCTAAGTTAAAGAAGAAGGTGGTCGGAGCGTCCATGTCATGTAGTTTAGTGAAGCGGGCTCTGACCAAGGCTCCTTTGGCTCTTTCATGTAAAAAGGAGTTTAAATCCTGACTCTTGGTTTTGAGCCGTTCTGCATCCTGCCCGTTGCTTTGTGTGGCTGGGACCGCTTCCAGGTTTCTGATCTCCTCCTCTAGCTTCTGAATGGCTCTTTTTATTTTGACGGTGGAGTTGGCTGCGTACTGCTGACAGAACACTCGGATTTGGGCCTTTCCTACTTCCCACCACTGGGTAAGGGAGGAAAACTCGTCTTTCTTATTTTTCCAAAAAGCCCAAAACAGTTTAAAATTCTCACAGAAAGTAAAATCATGCAATAATTTAACGTTAAAATGCCAAAAAGACTTTGATTTTACTGTTGAGGATAAAATAAACTCCATTAAAACCAGATGGTGATCAGTAAAACCAACAGGGAGGATCTGACAGTTAAAAACCTGATTAGTAAAAGCGGCAGAAAGATAAAACCTGTCTAACCTGGCTGCACTGATCCTTCCATCTAAAGCTTTGACCCAGGTGTACTGCCGGGCTGAAGGATGCTTTAACCTCCACACATCCACCAGATCTACTTTTGTTACGATCTCAGATAAAAGCAGAGATGACTGAACATGTGGCTCCACCCCCGTCCTGTCTAACTTCAAATCTGTGCAGCAGTTCCAGTCTCCACCCAACACAATACATTCCTCCTGGTCTATGCCACTTAGTGTTTCGTTTAAAATTTTAAAAACTCTTTCCCGCTCAGAGCCTTGATTGGGTGCATAGATATTAATAAAACTGAATTTAAAATCTTGTACTTCAGCTTTTACAATCAGGATTCTGCCTTGAATTATTTCTGAGTGAGAGATTATATTTACATTTGCTATTGTAGAAAAAAGAATGGCAACTCCTGCACTTATATTTGTCCCATGGCTGAGGACATGCTGTCCCCCCACCATAAGCCCCAATCAATCTCATTGAGACTGTCAGTATGTGTTTCTTGGAGAAACACAACATCAAGTCTCTTCTGCTGAATTGTTTCCGCTAAGACAGCTCTCTTCTTTGCATCTCTGCCCCCGTTCATATTTAATGATGCTACCCTTAGACCCTGCATGGGAAGATAGAAGAGAGAGAACAGCAAACAACAACAGTGAAACACCCAGTGATTTAAGAACATCTTTATTTTGACACTTTCATCTTTTTTAACATTTTTGTGTTTGGTACCTTTAACCCTTTCCTTACCCCGGTGACTAATTTCTTTAGGCGGTAACGTTTCTTTTCATCTAATAGATTCAGCCCCACCACCTTTTGTAATGTGGTAACTGACTGAATGAACTTTCCAATATCTGGGAAAAAATCTCTCACATTCACTGTTTTCCCAAATGTATCATCTAGGAAAATATTAATCTCCTCCAGAGAATACAAATCAAGGCTCTGAGAAGCGCTTCCTACAACTGACCCACTTCACAGTCAGAGTCCACGTCCATGTCAGCATCCTCAACGTCACCATGACAACCATCCCCAACCACAGAGCCACCGGCCACCGGGCCTCTACCACCCGCATCCCCAACCACAGAGCCACCGGCCACCGGGCCTCTACACCCGCATCCCCAACCACAGAGCCACCGGCCACCGGGCCTCTACCACCCATCCCCAACCACAGAGCCACCGGCCACCGGGCCTCTACCACCCGCATCCCCACCACAGAGCGCCACCGGGCCTCTACCACCCGCATCCCCGACCACAGAGCCACCGGCCACCGGGCCTCTAACACCCACCCGCATCCCCAACCACAGAGCCACCGGCCACCGGGCCTCTAACACCCGCATCCCCACCACAGAGCCACCGGCACCGGGCCACACCACGCATCCCCGACTACAGAGCCACCGGGCACCGGGCCTCTAACCCTGCATCCCCACTGCAGAGCCACCGGGCACCGGGCCTCTAACACCCATCCCCAACCAACGAGCCACCGGGCACCGGGCCGCCACCACCCGCATCCCCGACCACAGAGCCACCGGCCACCGGGCCTCCAATACCCACATCCCTGACCACAGAGCCACCGGCCACCGGGCCTCTAATACCCACATCCCCGACCACAGAACCACCGGCCACCGGGCCGCTAACATCCACATCTCCGACCACAGAGCCACCTGGCACCGGGCCGCTAACACCCGCATCCCCGACTACAGAGCCACCGGGCACCGGGCCGCTAACACCCACATCCCCGACCACAGAGCCACCTGGCACCGGGCCGCTAACACCCACATCCCCGACCACAATAGAACCTTTAACACCCGTGACCACAACTATATTCTCAGTGCTCACTTCCCCTGCTGTGCTCACCTTAGACACCGAGCCGCCGACAGCAGCGGACCGGACCACCGGGCCCCAGGCAGCACCTCCAGCCGGCGCGGAGCCGCCTGCCTCGCTGAGCTCCGGGGGAACAGCCTCCTTTCCCCCGGCAGCCACAGCAGCCACAGCGGGCCCCGCTGCGTGCTGTCTGCGGGGACAGGAGATCCGCTTGTGACCCACATCCCCACACTCAAAACACTTGATGTTCCCCGAGCTCGCATAGACCATGTAGAACCCGTCCTCATGTTTGACCCGGAATGAGACATCCAGAGTCTGGGTGGTAGAGCTCAGGAACATGAACACCTGTCTCCGCAGAGATTGAACATGCCTCAGTTTGTGATCTTTACATCCCAGAGTCACTGGCCCTGAACCCACTCGCCATCTTCCCGAAGCGCTTCAGCTCTTGCTCCAGCGCCTGGTTGGAGATAAACGGGGGGACCCCGGACACAGTGACCCGGGTGGAAGGCACCGCCAGCGGGGACACCTGGACGAGCTGGTCCTGGATCACCAGGCCGCTCTCTACGAGCTGCGCCACAAACTTCTGCTCCTTCAGAAACACGACCACCGCCTTGTTCTTGCGAGAGGCGTAGGAGATGTTCCCGTGTCCCACCTGCTCTCCTACCGCCAACAACACCTGCTCCACCGGGCTGTCCTGCTGCGGCACCAGCCTCACTTCCGTGTCTCAGAGACAGGGACAGCGGCCCAGAGTACGCCATCCCGCCGAGGAAACACGGCTCACTCACACGCCAAACAATCACAGACACACTAACAATACAACAACTAACAACTACACAATCATACAAAAACACAGTTTAGAATATAACTATAGCAATTTGCGAAAATACCACAAACTCTCACACGCTCACCACCACTCCACCAACAAACTCCCAGCATGCACTGCGAGAGAGAGAGAGAGAGAGAGAGAGAGAGAGAGAGAGAGAGAGAGAGAGAGAGAGTGAGAGAGAGGGAGAGAGAGAGAGAGGGAGAGAGAGAGAGAGGGAGAGAGACTGTTTCAGTTTGAGAGAGAGAGAGAGAGAGAGACGGAGAGAGAGAGGTACTGTTTAAGTTTGGGAGAGAGAGAGAGAGAGAGAGAGAGAGAGAGAGAGAGAGAGACTGTTTCAGTTTGAGAGAGAGAGAGAGGTACTGTTTAAGTTTGGGAGAGAGAGAGAGAGGGAGAGAGAGAGAGAGAGACTGTTTCAGTTTGAGAGAGAGAGAGAGACGGAGAGAGAGAGAGAGAGAGAGAGAGAGGCGATCAGAGGAGTCAGTGTGTGTGTGTGTGTGTGTGTGTGTGTGTGTGTGTGTGTGTGTGTGTGTGTGTGTGTGTGTGTGTGTGTGTGTGTGTGTGTGTACCAGAACTTGGTTCCTGTTTGTGGTAGTTTGTATTTTTGTGACATGCAATAAGTTTCTCTCCTCTAACCATCTGGGGGCTTTTATTTAGAAAATCCAGCCTCTATTCAGACTTGCCGGTGAGGTCTTATTACGAACTGTATGTTTCTATTCAGTAGCGTCACTGTGTGACTGAGTCACCTGATCCACAGGAAGACAGCGAGGAGTATGACCACCAGGAGAAGAGCTGTGGTTGTTCCAGTCACTGCTGATTTCCATGCACCTGGAGAAATCACACAATGGATGAACAGGGAATGTTGCAGGATGTTTGACTCGGAGCTAAAGTCAATCCACAGCTCCAGAACCTTTAAAGGTGTGCGGACTTCACATGACTGAGGGAGGCTTTGGAGCGTCTGGTGTAAAACATGCAAGATCATGAAATCAACTCAGAAATATTCATGAACCAAAGTGAAGAACTTTTCAATCTCTGGTTTTGATAAGTGCTTCTTAAATATAGATGATCATTATTAACCCGGGGCGCCAGCACAGACAGAAGCAGGTACTGAGGGTTTTGTTTTCAGCCCGTGTGTGTGAATGTACAAAATAACTCAACACATGAACCAAACTTACTGAATATTATCGTGAATATTAACTTTTGCAGCTGATCGTTCAAAGGTCAGAGGTCAAGATGAGCAAAGATTTGACCCAAAAGACACATTTTCCAAGATATTTCCACAAATAGCAGAGAGACTAAATCATATACTGATCAGAACATTATTCCCCATCATATAATGGATAGATGACTTATAAGTAATGTCACAAAGAAGTTAGAGATTTACATCATGCATCCTTAAAACTGCCTACCTGCTGTATTCCTGACTCTAATAGGACTATAGAGACGACCTGAAGCTTATATACAAAAATAATCTATGATCATATGGTGGGAATGTCGTCACTATGAGTTTAGAAAATGACGTCATATAGTGTAGCTATGCAACAACAGATGTTTTCACCCCAGTCCGTTTGTTTGTTGGTTGTTGATTTTAAGCAAGATTACACAAAAACTACTGAGTCGATTAGCATGAAACTTGAAGGTAGGATGAGGTACGGGTCAGGGAAGAACTCAGGAAAGTTTGGTGTGAATCCAGATAAGGGGGGCGGACCCAGGAACCTTCTGTAAGATTTGCGAGACAGTGCTGGGTTTCATGGATATGTGGATGTTTTCTACTCACACTGGACGTCTAAGTGTAGAGACGTGGAGTTGATCCGTCCGTACTGATTCTCAGACTTGCAGGAGTAGACCCCGCTGTCCCCAGAGCTGATGGAGGAGAGACGATAAACGCCCTCTGGTCCTTGAAGCAGAGTTCGGTTCTCCTTGTACCAGGTGTAATTAGCTGCTGGGTTAGCATCACTGCTGCAGGTCAGAGTCACCGAGCTGCCCTCCATGATCTCACCAGAGGGACTCACTGACACAGAGGGAGGCTTTGGAGCGTCTGTATGTGTGAAAACAGAATGATGATAACAGATGACAGACAATGTGTTTAATATTTGGGGACATATATGATATACATATAAAGTGAGAGGTTTTTTTCAATGATTTCCTGTTGCACTACTGTTTCCAGACTCCCCTGAATGTCCACAGATTTCCAAACCATAGTCCAGTTTGTAACGTGGACTTAAACGTGACAAATTATGACCCTTTTCCACAATTAGACAGAGTTTCTACCAAATAAAACGTGTGAAGAGCCCTGTTCAGAGTGGCCTGTTTGTGGGCGTGTCTCTTAAAATGTTAATGAGCCACTGCTCCCCCTGCTGGGAGGTGTATGTGTGACGTGTGCACAGGAGCAGGGTTTTGTTTTCACCACTGTCTGTCTGCTGAGAGCTGTTTCATCGTCACGTGAATGTGCACAGTGAAGGAAATATCTTTTAAGTTTACTGAGGATGGTGAAAGCTTTATGGATGTTTTAACAGACGCTGGGTGGATTCCTCTTTGTGCTGCTGATGGTCTGACTGTGAATATTTATGGGGCAGAAGTCAAACGACCCATATCTGCACACATTTAAAATGTAAAGGACAAAGAATGGGACAGATTCAATATATCTTCCCTTAATAACCTGTGTTTCACTCACATGTCACAGTAATAGAGATGTTTGCTGAACTCCTTCCCAGCTCATTCTCAGCTGTGCAGCAATACTCTCCAGAGTCTGACGACCGGATGGAGCTGAGGACAAATTGTGTCTCTTCACTGAGAGGTTGAACTTGTTTCTCTCCACTTCTCTTGTACCAGGTGTATTTAGCTGCTGGGTTAGCATCACTGCTGCAGGTCAGAGTCACTGAGCTGCCCTCCATGATCTCACCAGAGGGACTCACTGACACAGAGGGAGGCTTTGGAGCATCTGAAGGATAGTTTATATTAACACACAGGAGGAGAATACAATCAAAACACTGTCTGTATTATTTGTTAAAAGTTTAAATTTAAATTATTTCCACATTATTGTGGCTTCATGAGGAGGCGTAAACTCACCCAATGTAGGAGAAGTGAAACGCTCATGTCCTTCTATAGCACAGTGATAGCTGTCTTCAGCATTAACGTGTTGGAGGTGAAAGTATTTTTTTCGTCCAACAAGTTCATTGTTATTGTACCAAACGTAGGAAAGATGATCAGGGAGCTGACACCTGCTGTGACAGGTCAGCTCTGTCCAGGTAGAATATGGATTGGCTGTTGATCTCCTCACATGTACCTGGAGCTGAGGGTCTGTGAACAAACATGTTATTTTATTTCAACATACACACTAACATTTCAAACTGAGTCTAATGTAAATGTTACCTGTGACAGACAGAGTGACTCCAGCTGAACCAGTTAAACTCCCAGTAGGTTGGTTTGTTATGAACCTGAACTTGTACACAGCTGAGTCGCTCTCTCTCAGGTTAGAGATTCTCAGAGTGCACTTGTTGTTTTCACAGAGATACTCCACACGACCTGAATACTCCGGATCAGTCCTTAGATCAACGTAAATCCCATTACTCTCTTGAATGAACCAGAAAGTTTCCAGAACTCTAGTATCAAGGTGATTCCACATGGATGGGTATGTGTAGGTACAGGTAATATCCACTGTTGATCCTCTGAAGGCACAGATCTCAGTAGAAGTGTAACTCACACCCCAGCCATTCTGACTCCTTACCACTGTAACACAGAGCACATCAGAGAATCAGAAGATAAACTTATACATTTATAAAACTAACTCCATGTATTTTCTCTGGTGAATCACCAGTCGGCAGGTTTTCATTTTAAGATGATGACGATGCCAAGATGAGGAAACTTCAGTTCACAAAAAACACAGGAAGTGCCCTTTAGACTTCAGAGTGAGGGAGAAACACACTGTTGGAGGTGAGGAACATGAGCTCGACCAATCCTGAGTCAGCTTCAGCTGTCAATCATGAAGTTTAATCTAATTTAATTTCATCAAATAACTAATTAAAACCAAACTTATGAGAAACATGAACAATAGAGTGTGATAAGAACGACCTAAAATGACAGAAACCATCTTTGAGAAAAATGTATTTGACTTTTTAGAATGGTCCATGTTCCATCCACTAACATGGAGGAGGCAGGATGTATGTTCTATACTGCAGCCAGCCACCAGGGGGTGATCAAGATGCTTTGGCTTCACTTCTGGGGAGCAGTCATGTCTTCAATCTTTATTTACACAAGCTGAATACTAGTACTAGTACTACACTAGTTTGTCAGTACTGACAGTAGTATCCCAAGAGTTCAATGTGCCCATGCAGACAAAAGTATTTAAAGACACATGAAGTTATGGTACAATGCATTATCTCAAATACTCCAGCAGATGGTGCTGTTCGTGAAATACTGTAGATTAAACTCACACATTGACGGAAAGCGGAAATCCTCGTGTCCTTTAACAGCACAGGAAACTCTGTCTGCAGAATACAAATAACCTGTATAAGATGCTCCTTCAATCTTCTTCTGTTGATTCGTGTACCAGACGTAGTTCAGAGGATCAGGAAGACGACAACTGCTCTGACACCTGAGCACTGCATGGTTATAAGAGCCAAACTTCACTGATCTGCTCACCTGCACATGCAAATCTGTGTGTGAGAATAAGGAATTCATTTTAGTCCAAACTGACAACACACACATGCATATAAAAGTGCACAGACACACTCAAGTGAACCAAACAAGATGTAGGAAATAAATGAATGAATGTTCAGATGTAAATGTTACCTGTGACAGACAGAGTGACTCCAGCTGAACCAGTAAAACTCCCAGTAGGTTGGTTTGTTGTGAACCTGAACTTGTACACAGCTGAGTCGCTCTCTGTCAGGTTAGAGATTCTCAGAGTGCACTTGTTGTTTTCACAGAGATACTCCACACGACCTGAATACTCCGGATCAGTCCTTAGATCAACGTGAATCCCATTACTCTCTTGAATGAACCAGAAAGTTTCCTGAACTGTAGTATCATGGTTATTAAATGTGGATGGGTATGTGTAGGTACAGGTAATGTCCACTGTTGATCCTCTGAAGGCACAGATCTCAGTAGAAGTGTAACTCACATCCCAGCCATTCTCACACTGTACCACTGTAACACAGAGAATCAGATTCATAACGACACCAGAGAACACTTAGTTTACTTTTTACTTTCTGTAGAAAAGAAACACATTTCCATGAGCAGCATTCCACAGCATTTCAACTGATGACTCCACACACTGATGACAATTCCTGCATCGAGAGGAGAGGAACTCAGTCATGATGATGATAATAATAATAATAATAATAATAATAATAATAATAATAATAATAATAATAATAATAACATGTTTCAGCCTCTGTAATATTTTGAGCTCTAGACGATAGAAACTTCTAAACAAAGATACAAAATAATACTGATGATAATTCATTCACATATTTTCTTTCTGCATCACTTTACAGGTGGTGATCTGAAAATGAATGAATGGTTCATTTATATTTTTACTTTCTTTCTCAAACTCACTTCAGGTGAATCAGAAGTCCGAGTGTAAAATAGAGTGAAACATGAATGTAGACGTACAGTACCTGTCACAGTGAGAAGAAGGACAACAAATCCACTGGCTGCTGCAGTTACACTCATAGTAGCTGCTGCTCTCGTCTGTGACTTCAAACAATAAAAACGTCCACAGATAAATAATGTGCACAAGATGAAACTCAGTCACATCACAGACACGTCTACCTACAACACAGAAGAGTCTGAGAATAAAGACAGATTCTGTAAGAGAAAGATAAATTTAAACTGTTAAACACCCCCCCCCCCTTCCTTCCTCTTTCCACTGACATGCTTGCTGAGCCCGATGGTGAAAGATTAAACCTAAAACAAAGAAGTAACTTGTGTTTTGTACAAACTGTGAATTTCTTCATTTTACAGAGTGTGAGAAACGACTTTAGTGGCTGTTCCCACCAAACCTGAATCTTCCTCAACTAAAGCTGTAAGCAGCGTTGAACAGGCCTGCCCCCCCTCGATCCAGCCAGTTGACGCAGTGGTTTACTTTTCTCAACCGTCCGACACTGCACGATTGAGAAAGATGTTAATTCCGGCGTGGAGTGTGCAGCTGTGTACATGCTTCCTGTGTCCACTATGTGGCACCGGAGAACACACCCTGCACGCACTATGCTGCTGTATATCAAGAGTAGAACACGACATGAACATTCCTTGTAAACCGAAGGGTAATTAACACAAGGGTTACTTCCAGTGACCAGTAGGGGGCACAATGACTGTGACTGAATATGAATGATTTTTTTAAAATGAACACTTGAAGATGCACCAGTGTGAGAAGAACTACCAAGAATGACAGGCACCATCTTTGAGAAAAAGGTATTTGATTTGTATCCAGACATTTTTTAGTTTGGTCCATGTCCCATCCACTGACATGGAAGAGGCCGTGTTTATGACAAATACTGCAGCCAGCCACCAGGGGGTGACAGATATCATTTGGCTTCACTTTGGGGGTAGCTGTCATGTTGTCCATCTTTATATTCAGTATCAAACGTGAAGTTTAGTGAAGATTAGACGTTGTAAATTTGAGTTAAAACAAATTCCTGTTTCATGGTGAAACATCAAAGTTTGACATGTCACCATGGAAACGTGAATATATAACATGAAGCTTTTTTGTGTTCCTGGATGAGCGGGTGTCACTTCTGCAACAATCTCCTGTTAAATCTTCAAAATGTACTGATGTACTTTAATCGTCCAGAAACATTATTAGCAATGAACTTGTTGACCTAGTTTTTATGTCAAGTGCTTCATGATTCTCAGCTGACGACCTCAATAGTCCTTTAAATATTATTATGGAACAATTCTTCATTAGATTTATAAATAGGACAAGACCTATATATTTGTTGACTTGTGTACTTACATTATCCAAAATATTGTTGTTGAAACCCCCCTCCAGAAAATGATTATTGGACACTCCCATTGATTGTTATAAAATATTTTAGCTGTTCTAATATTAGTTACAACTAATTACAATTTATAATATTTAGAAGTTAATCTTATTGTTATTTGTAACATTTTGACAGTAACATACATTACGGTTAGCGTTAGCCTAACCTGAGGCTAACTCTACACCTGGTTGAGCCTGGGAAATATTTTCAATTATGGGAGAAGAAGAACAACTTTCTTACTTTTACCTTTCGTGGCTTCCAAAGTGAGAAGTGAGAGAATTTGTAATCTGGGTTAACCAACCCATCAAGAAAGAAAACAAACCTTTACAAACACTGCACATGTCTATATGTTTTATTTCTTCTGGTTCCGTGATGCTGTAAAATCCACATATAAACAACAGATTCATGTTGTGTTTCTTCAGTGTTTGGTGACTGTGCTGTACACTGCAGATGAATCGTCCCCCTCTTCTTCACGTCTTGTTCTGTGAAGGGCAGAATAAACCACTCACACCCACAGTTTTTAACCTCAATAAGTGTAGTGATGAAAATGTTCACGTGTGGAGCTGCTCACCCTGTTGCACTGTCAAATCGAACAGCGCTGTATTCAGCCTCCTCCTCATCTTCCTCAGTTTCTCTCTGGGGTTGAACTCGACCTATGTTGGAGTAGATGGCATCTGCCCGGTTCTGGTTGAAGCAGACGCTGGCGTAGTGGACGTCATCGTGCGGCTCTGCTGGTCGTGTGTGTGCCGCAGCTGAAATCTGGTCGTACAGTAAAATACTAGCTGGGATCAGGCTGGAATCTGTGTCTTACTCTTTAACTTGTTGGGTACTGAGAGTTTCTCTTTGTTGTGGGCCTGATCCTACTCTGCTGAATCAAACTGTGATGGCAGCAGTGATCTTGGAGCTTTCTGTTTTTCCCTGCTGGTCACCAGCTCATCTTCTTAACAGATGAACCCGGTGTCACCACCATGAAACATTCACTCTACATTTTACTCCCTAACTAGAATTACTGCCCTTCGGTTGTGCGCCGCCTCCAACCAGTGCAGTTTCAATATTCATACATTTATTTCCTTCCTCATATGAGACCATCGTGACAAAATCCAATCTGTTCATCTTTTAGTCAAAGTTTCAAGAAATTCCTTAAAGGCAGATTTGAGATATCATGTTCAAAAGGCCCAGAACATGTTGGTGTGGCCACTGTGGCCTTGACCTTTGACCAATCAGGTCATTCATGAGTGTCAGTGAACATTTGTGCCAAATTTGAAATGATTGTCTCAATCTGTTCATGAGGCTAAAAATGGTTCAGGGAGGTCACAGTCACCTTGACCTTTGACCTCCACAGTCGCCATCGGACAGACAGACAACCTGTAAACATAACGCCTCCGGCCATCGGCTGTCGCCGGCAAAGAGGCATAAGAGATCCAGTCAGTTTCTCCCTTATGGAGTTTAAGCTTTTTGTTAGAGTAAAGGAATATGACCTCCCAAGACATTCATGGTCTGACCCTTCTCATCAAATCACAATGATGCAGAACGCCACCGGTTAATGAGGCAGCCTTGAAGAGTGGAGATCAAGTGCTTTTAAATGAAACTATTCATTTACCTGCGCTCTGTCTTCTGGTCTCTCACCGCACTCACGTTGTTGTGTGAAGGACTTGTTTCTTCTAGATGAGAGGAAAGAAATAAACACTTGGATGAACTAGAAAACTCCTCCAGAGAGAGAGAGAGAGAGAGATAGAGAGAGAGAGAGAGAGAGAGAGAGAGAGTGACGATCAAAGGAGTCAGTGTGTGTGTGTGTGTGTGTGTGTGTGTGTGTGTGTGTGTGTGTGTGTGTGTGTGTGTGTGTGAGTGTGTGTGAGTGTGTGTGTGTGTGTGTGTACCAGAACTTGGTTCCTGTTTGTGGTAGTTTGTATTTTTGTGACATGCAATAAGTTTCTCTCCTCTAACCATGTGGGTGCTTTTATTTAGAAAATCCAGCCTCTATTCAGACTTGCTGGTGAGGTCTTATTACGAACTGTATGTTTCTATTCAGTAGTGTCACTGTGTGACTGAGTCACCTGATCCACAGGAAGACAGCGAGGAGTATGACCACCAGGAGAAGAGCTGTGGTTGTTCCAGTCACTGCTGATTTCCATGCACCTGGAGAAATCACACAATGGATGAACAGGGAATGTTGCAGGATGTTTGACTCGGAGCTAAAGTCAATCCACAGCTCCAGAACCTTTAAAGGTGTTAGGACTTCACATGACTCACCTGCTGCAACAGTCAGATGTAAGGTGGCCTCACTACGTCCTTGTGTGTTCTGGGCCTCACACTGATACTTTCCACCATGTTCAGCTGTGATATCAGTGATGGTGAAGATTTGTCCTGATGCTTTTGGTGAGTCCTCGTCCTCCTTGGACCAGGTGTAATTAGCTGCTGGGTTAGCATCACTGCTGCAGGTCAGAGTCACCGAGCTGCCCTCCATGATCTCACCAGAGGGACTCACTGACACAGAGGGAGGCTTTGGAGCATCTGGTGTAAAACATGCAAGATCATGAAATCAACTCAGAAATATTCATTAACCAAAGTGAAGAACTTTTCAATCTCTGGTTTTGATCATTGCTTCTTAAATATAGATGATCATTATTAACCCGGGGCGCCAGCACAGACAGAAGCAGGTACTGAGGGTTTTGTTTTCAGCCCGTGTGTGTGAATGTACAAAATAACTCAACACATGAACCAAACTTACTGAATATTATCGTGAATATTAACTTTTGCAGCTGATCGGTCAAAGGTCAGAGGTCAAGATGAGCAAAGATTTGACCCAAAAGACACATTTTCCAAGATATTTCCACAAATAGCAGAGAGACTAAATCATATACTGATCAGAACATTATTCCCCATCATATAATGGATAGATGACTTATAAGTAATGTCACAAAGAAGTTAGAGATTTACATCATGCATCCTTAAAACTGCCTATCTGCTGTATTCCTGCCTCTAATAGGACTATAGAGACGACCTGAAGCTTATATACATTGAAAAATAATCTATGATCATATGGTGGGAATGTCGTCACTATGAGTTTAGAAAATGACGTCATATAGTGTAGCTATGCAACAACAGATGTTTTCACCCCAGTCTGTTTGTTTGTTGGTTGTTGATTTTAAGCAAGATTACACAAAAACTACTGAGTCGATTAGAATGAAACCTGAAGGTAGGATGAGGTACGGGTCAGGGAAGAACTCAGTAGAGTTTGGTGTGAATCCAGATAAGGGGGCGGACCCAGGAACTTTCTATAAGATTTGCGAGACAGTGCTGGGTTTCATGGATATGTGGATGTTTTCTACTCACACTGGACGTCTAAGTGTAGAGACGTGGAGTTGATCCGTCCGTACTGATTCTCAGACTTGCAGGAGTAGACCCCGCTGTCCCCAGAGCTGATGGAGGAGAGACGATAAACGCCCTCTGGTCCTTGAAGCAGAGTTCGGTTCTCCTTGTACCAGGTGTAATTAGCTGCTGGGTTAGCATCACTGCTGCAGGTCAGAGTCACCGAGCTGCCCTCCATGATCTCACCAGAGGGACTCACTGACACAGAGGGAGGCTTTGGAGCGTCTGTATGTGTGAAAACAGAATGATGATAACAGATGACAGACATTGTGTTTAACATTTGGGGACATATATGATATGATGTGTTAAAGTCAAAGGTGCTCAGGTGAGTGGAGGCACTGAGTTACAACAGCAAGGTTGTTAAACTGACACAGGTAAATTCTTCTTGTTGTTAAGTGAGAGGTTTTTTTCAATGATTTCCTGTTGCACTACTGTTTCCAGACTCCCCTGAATGTCCACAGATTTCCAAACCATCGTCCAGTTTGTAACGTGGACTTAAACGTGACATATTATGACCCTTTTCCACAATTAGACAGAGTTTCTTCCTAATAAAACGTGTGAAGAGCCCTGTTCAGAGTGGCCTGTTTGTGGGCGTGTCTCTTAAAATGTTTATGAGCCACTGCTCCCCCTGCTGGGAGGTGTATGTGTGACGTGTGCACAGGAGCAGGGTTTTGTTTTCACCACTGTCTGTCTGCTGAGAGCTGTTTCATCGTCACGTGAATGTGCACAGTGAAGGAAATATCTTTTAAGTTTACTGAGGATGGTGAAAGCTTTATGGATGTTTTAACAGACGCTGGGTGGATTCCTCTTTGTGCAGCTGATGGTCTGACTGTGAATATTTATGGGGCAGAAGTCAAACGACCCATATCTGCACATTTAAAATGTAAAGGACAAAGAATGGGACAGATTCAATATCTCTTCACTTAATAACCTGTGTTTCACTCACATGTCACAGTAATAGAGATGTTTGCTGAACTCCTTCCCAGCTCATTCTCAGCTGTGCAGTAATACTCTCCAGAGTCTGACGACCGGATGGAGCTGAGGACAAATTGTGTCTCTTCACTGAGAGGTTGAACTTGTTTATCTCCACTTCTCTTGTACCAGGTGTATTTAGCTGCTGGGTTAGCATCACTGCTGCAGGTCAGATTCACTGAGCTGCCCTCCATGATCTCACCAGAGGGACTCACTGACACAGTGGGAACCTTTGGAGCATCTGAAGGATAGTCTATATTAACACACAGGAGGAGAATACAATCAAAACACTGTCTGTATTATTTGTTAAAAGTTTAAATTTAAATTATTTCCACATTATTGTAGCTTCATGAGGAGGAGTAAACTCACCCAAAGTAGGAGAAGTGAAACGCTCATGTCCTTCTATAGCACAGTGATAGCTGTCTTCAGCATTAACGTGTCGGAGGTGAAAGTATTTTTTTCGTCCAACAGGTTTATTGTTATTGTACCAAACGTAGGAAAGATGATCAGGGAGCTGACACCTGCTGTGACAGGTCAGCTCTGTCCAGGTAGAATATGGATTGGCTGTTGATCTCCTCACATGTACCTGGAGCTGAGGGTCTGTGAACAAACATGTGATTTTATTTCAACATACACACTAACATTTCAAACTGACTCTAATGAAAATGTTACCTGTGACAGACAGAGTGACTCCAGCTGAACCAGTTAAACTCCCTCCAGGTTGGTTTGTTGTGAACCTGAACTTGTACACAGCTGAGTCACTCTCTCTCAGGTTAGAGATTCTCAGAGTGCACTTGTTGTTTCCACAGAGATACTCCACACGACCTGAATACTCCGGATCAGTCCTTAGATCAACGTGAATCCCATTACTCTCTTGAATGAACCAGAAAGTTTTCTGAACTGTAGTATCAAGGTTATTAAATGTGGATGGGTATGTGTAGGTACAGGTCATGTCCATTGTTGATCCTCTGAAGGCACAGATCTCAGTAGAAGTGTAACTCACACCCCAGCCATTCTGACTCCATACCACTGTAACACAGAGCACATCAGAGAATCAGAAGATAAACTTATACATTTATAAAACTGACTTTATAAAACTGATTCTCTGGTGAATCACCAGTCGGCAGGTTTTCATTTTAAGATGATGACGATGCTAAGATGAGGAAACTTTCAGTTCACAGAAAACACAGGGAAGTGCCCTTTAGACTTCAGTGTGAGGGAGAAACACACTGTTGGAGGTGAGGAACATGAGGGACCTTGTAGAAGTTGCTCTTATAATGGAGCAAATTGGCCAATATGGAGGAAATGATCTGTATCTTTTATGCAGAGTCGACCAAAGATGGACGACACGTCTCCACTTCCTCCCACTCTCCAGAAATGAAGCCCAAATATCCTGGATACCAACGCTGCCATCTTTCACATTTGGAACCACAGTCTGCACAGTAGTGATCTGGAGATGGAGCCACAGTATCAAGGTCCCGCCCATACATGAGCTCGACCAATCCTGAGTCAGCTTCAGCTGTCAATCATGAAGATTAATCTAATTTTCATTTCATCAAATAACTAATTAAAACCAAACTTATGAGAAACATGAACAATAGAGTGTGATAAGAACGACCTAAAATGACACAAACAATCTTTGAGAAAAATGTATTTGACTTTTTAGATTGGTCCATGTCCTTCCCACTAACATGGAGGAGGCAGGATGTATGTTCTATACTGCAGCCAGCCACCAGGGGGCGATCACAATGCTTTGGCTTCACTTCTGGGGAGCTGTCATGTCTTCAATCTTTATTTACACAAGCTGAATACTAGTACTAGTACTACACTAGTTTGTCAGTACTGACAGTAGTATCCCAAGAGTTCAATGTGCCCATGCAGAAATAAGTATTTAAAGACACATGAAGTTATGGTACAATGCATTATCTCAAATACTCCAGCAGATGGTGCTGTTAGTGAAATACTGTAGATTAAACTCACACATTGACGGAGAGCGGAAATCCTCGTGTCCTTTAACAGCACAGGAAACTCTGCTTGTAGAAATAAAATAACCTGAATAAGATGCTCCTTCAATCTCCTTCTTTTGATTCTTGTACCAGACGTAGTTCAGATGATCAGGAAGACGACAACTGCTCTGACACCTGAGCTCTGCTGTGTTATCAGAGTTATACTTCACTGATGTGCTCACCTGCACATGCAAATCTGTGTGTGAGAATAAGGAATTCATTTTAGTCCAAACTGACAACACACACATGCATATAAAAGTGCACAGACACACTCAAGTGAACCAAACAAGATGTAGGAAATAAATGAATGAATGTTCAGATGTAAATGTTACCTGTGACAGACAGAGTGACTCCAGCTGAACCAGTTAAACTCCCAGTAGGTTGGTTTGTTGTGATCCTGAACTTGTACACAGCTGAGTCGCTCTCTCTCAGGTTAGAGATTCTCAGAGTGCACTTGTTGTTTTCACAGAGATACTCCACACGACCTGAATACTCCGGATCAGTCCTTAGATCAACGTGAATCCCATTACTCTCTTGGATGAACCAGAAAGTTTCCTGAACTGTAGTATCATGGTTATTAAATGTGGATGGGTATGTGTAGGTACAGGTAATGTCCACTGTTGATCCTCTGAAGGCACAGATCTCAGTAGAAGTGTAACTCACATCCCAGCCATTCTCACACTGTACCACTGTAACACAGAGAATCAGATTCATAACGACACCAGAGAACACTTAGTTTACTTTTTACTTTCTGTAGAAAAGAAACACATTTCCATGAGCAGCATTCCATAGCATTTCAACTGATGACTCCACACACTGATGACAATTCCTGCATCGAGAGGAGAGGAACTCAGTCATGATGATAATCATAATAATAATATTATTAATAATAATAATAATAATAATAAAAATAATGATAATAACGTTTCAGACTCTAGACAATAGAAACTTCAAAACAAAGATACAAAATAATACTGATGATAATTCCTTCATATATTTTCTTTCTGCATCACTTTACAGGTGGTGATCTGAAAATGAATGAATGGTTCATTTATATTTTTACTTTCTTTCTCAAACTCACTTCAGGTGAATCAGAAGTCCGAGTGTAAAATAGAGTGAAACATGAATGTAGACGTACAGTACCTGTCACAGTGAGAAGAAGGACAACAAATCCACTCGCTGCTGCAGTTACACTCATAGTAGCTGCTGCTCTCGTCTGTGACTTCAAACAATAAAAACGTCCACAGATAAATAATGTGCACAAGATGAAACTCAGTCACATCACAGACACGTCTACCTACAACACAGAAGATTCTGAGAATAAAGACAGATTCTGTAAGAGAAAGATAAAGTCAAACTGTTAAACACACCCAACTTCCTTCCTCTTTCCACTGACATGCTTGCTGAGCCAGAAGGTGTTAGATTAAACCTAAAACAAAGAAGTAACTTGTGTTTTGTAGAAACTGTGAATTTCTTCATTTTACAGAGTGTGAGAAACGACTTTAGTGGCTGTTCGTACCAAACCTGAATCATCCTCAACTAAAGCTGTAAGCAGCGTTGAACAGGCCTGCACCCCCCCCCCCCCCCCCCCCCCCCCCTCGATCCAGCCAGTGGACGCAGCGGTTTACTTTTCTCAACCGTCCGACACTGCACGATTGAGAAAGATGTTAATTCCGGCGTGGAGTGTGCAGCTGTGTACATGCTTCCTGTGTCCACTATGTGGCACCGGAGAACACACCCTGCACGCACTATGCTGCTGTATATCAAGAGTAGAACACGCCATGAACATTCCTTGTAAACCGAAGGGTAATTAACACAAGGGTTACTTCCAGTGACCAGTAGGGGGCACAATGACTGTTACTGAATATGAATGATTTAATAAAATGAACACTTGAAGATGCACCAGTGTGAGAAGAACTACCAAGAATGACAGGCACCATCTTTGAGAAAAAGGTATTTGATTTGTATACAGACATTTTTTAGTTTGGTCCATGTCCCATCCACTGACATGGAAGAGGCCGGGTTCATGACAAATACTGCAGCCAGCCACCAGGGGGTGACAGATATCATTTGGCTTCACTTTGGGGGTAGCTGTCATGTTGTCCATCTTTATATTCAGTATCAAACGTGACGTTTAGTGAAGATTAGACGTTGTAAATTTGAGTTAAAACAAATTCCTGTTTCATGGTGAAACATCAAAGTTTGACATGTCACCATGGAAACGTGAATATATAACATGAAGCTTTTTTGTGTTCCTGGATGAGCGGGTGTCACTTCTGCAATAATCTCCTGTTAAATCTTCAAAATGTACTGATGTACTTTAATCGTCCAGAAACATTATTAGCAATAAACTTGTTGACCTAGTTTTTATGTCAAGTGCTTCATGATTCTCAGCTGACGACCTCAATAGTCCTTTAAATATTATTATGTAACAATTCTTCATTAGATTTATAAATACTACAAGACCTATATATTTGTTGACTTGTGTACTTACATTATCCAAAATATTGTTGTTGAAACCCCCCTCCAGAAAATGATTATTGGTCACTCCCATTGATTGTTATAAAATCTTTTAGCTGTTCTAATATTAGTTACAACTAATTAAAATTTATAATATTTAGAAGTGAATATTATTGTTATTTGTAACATTTTGACAGTAACATACATTACGGTTAGCGTTAGCCTAACCTGAGGCTAACTCTACACCTGGTTGAGCCTGGGAAATATTTTCAATTATGGGAGAAGAAGAACAACTTTCTTACTTTTACCTTTCGTGGCTTCCAAAGTGAGAAGTGAGAGAATTTGTAATCTGGGTTAACCAACCCATCAAGAAAGAAAACAAACCTTTACAAACACTGCACATGTCTATATGTTTTATTTCTTCTGGCTCCGTGATGCTGTAAAATCCACATATAAACAACAGATTCATGTTGTGTTTCTTCAGTGTTTGGTGACTGTGCTGTACACTGCAGATGAATCGTCCCCCTCTTCTTCACGTCTTGTTCTGTGAAGGGCAGAATAAACCTCTCACACCCACAGTTTTTAACCTCAATAAGTGTCGTGATGAAAATGTCCACGTGTGGAGCTGCTCACCCTGTTGCACTGTCAAATCGAACAGCGCTGTATTCAGCCTCCTCCTCGTCTTCCTCAGTTTCTCTCTGGGGTTGAACTCGACCTATGTTGCAGTAGATGGCATCTGCCCGGTTCTGGGTGAAGCAGACGCTGGCGTAGTGGACGTCATCGTGCGGCTCTGCTGGTTGTGTGTGTGCCGCAGCTGAAATCTGGTCGTACAGTAAAATACTAGCTGGGATCAGGCTGGAATCTGTGTCTTACTCTTCAACTTTGTTGTGTACTGAGAGTTTCTCTTTGTTGTGGGCCTGATCCTACTCTGCTGAATCAAACTGTGATGGCAGCAGTGATCTTGGAGCTTTCTGTTTTTCCCTGCTGGTCACCAGCTCATCTTCTTAACAGATGAACCCGGTGTCACCATGAAACATTCACTTTACATTTTACTCCCTAACTAGAATTACTGCCCTTCGGTTGTGCGCCTCCTCCAACCAGTGCAGTTTCAATATTCATACATTTATTTCTTGCCTCATATGAGACCATCGTGACAAAATCCAATCTGTTCATCTTTGAGTCAAAGTTTCAAGAAATTCCTGAAAGGCAGATTTGAGATATCATGTTCAAAAGGCCCAAAACATGTTGGTGTGGCCACTGTGGCCTTGAGCTTTGACCAATAAGGCGCTCTGTCTTCTGGTCTCTCACCGCACTCACGTTGTTGTGTGAAGGACTTGTTTCTTCTAGATGGGAGGAAATAAATAAATAGTTGGATGAACTAGAAAACTCCTCCAGAGAAATATTGAATGTGTGCCTAGTGCTTGACTGCTGGTTTCAGAGACTGTTTCAGTTTGAGAGAGAGAGAGTCAACCCCTAACCCACCTGCTAATCCTAACCAAGTTTCATAGGACCATTTGTCATTGAAAAGGTAATCAACCCCTCTGCTGTCAGGTTGAAGCTGCCCAATATCGTCTTCCTCAGTCTTTCTCTGAATCATAGATCAGTTAAGACCTTGGCTTCCTTCCTCTTTTCATCATTAACATGCATGAACGGACAAACACCAGTAAATCCCCTTGTTAAAATGAAGAAATGTTCTTTTATTTTGGAAATGATGCGTGAACTTATTCAAATATATTTCATGCAAATAACAGTGAGAGTAGTTCTGCAGCCTGACAGTGAATCTAACACTTTCTTTACTTTCTTGAGACTGGACTTAAAAATCATGTTGAATTATTCTTTCTTTTAACCTCATGTTAGAAGTCAGTTCCTGTTTATTTACACCTCCAGTCCATATGAAGACTGGGTCATAACAATACATTGTAAAAGGTCATAATTATGTAAACTTACATTACTTTAGTGTTCTTTACTCATTTCTCACGAGGATTCAACTCATGTGAGTCAAACTTGTTTTGTCTGATACACGTGTAAAACTGTTCACTTGTGTAGACTGGACTTCATGAGCTCATGCACAGGTGCACGTGAGCAGTAGAGCGACACAGGAACCATCGACTGTTGGGTTAGATGGGCGGAGCCTCCCACTGTGCTCTGGTTGTGCGTTAACGTGGAGTCGGAATAATCAGAAGAATTAGTTCCCGACTGTGAAATTCACATGAACTCCACCTCAGCTCTGGAACTGATTGTTCTGATTAGTCTGATACTACATTAAAGCACAAGCAGAACGTGGAGAGAGATCGTTTTGGTTTAGAAACACAGTTATATGGTTGTAGCCAGAGTAAACACAACTATTCAGTTAAATCAGACGAGCTGGTTTTACTTTGAGAGTTAACTTCACCTGCTGCTTTTAAGTTGGAAAAATCTGAAAAAATTAAGTAAATACAATTTTAAAATTAATTGTAAATTTATTTACTTACCTTTTTCAAGTTAGATAAACTTCGTGGTCTGGGTGTATTGTGAAAACTAAAAGTCAGACAAATGGAAATAAATCTTTCATGTTTAATATTTTCCCCCCAAATTGTTAAGAGACAAACTGTAGCTGACAGGTGAGGGCCGTGTGCACACTCCCTCCAGCTCTCTGCAGGCTCGAGTTAGTGAGGTTTAATGTTCTGAACAGAGTTTATAATGATGAGTGTCAGATGAAGGTTCAGTGCTTCAGTTCGAGCTTCTCAAACATCAAACTTCTTTCATCTGTGATTATCTGATAGTGTCAGAAGAAAGAAGACGGACAAACAGCAGAGTCACTAATGTTTGGACACAGAGATAAGACTGATGGTGCAAGTGTCTCTGGCTCCAGAGCTGAGTTAGTAACAAGGATGTGGTCATGATAAAAAAGAGCCTTGTGTTTTCTTCGTGGTTGATGAAGTTGTAAGAAACAGAAATGAATTTGCTCTGACCTTCCACGGCCTCTTTTCTCTTCACATACAGGTTTTGTGGCCCTTACAACCTGAATAACAACAGCCCATCTTAAAAACTAAGAAGCAAACAAAGTGAACACAGAAACGTTTTTTAAAAAGGCATGTGCAGTGCACTTTAGATTAAGTTAACGTGAGCAGACGACAGAAAACATCAGTGTTTATTCATTTATTGTTTTGTGCAAATACTTAAAAAAAGGAAATAACTTCATTTGGCAGCAAAGCAGCAGTGGTGTTCAGGAGACAACGGTTTGTCACAGAGTCTTTGGTTGTTTCCAACAAGGTTCAACCAGAGACACTGGTCCCAGTAAATCCTGACGAGAGGTGACATGTCCCACACAGCAGGAACCAGGAGTTCATCAGGGTGACTCCTCAGTGACGTTTCAAACAAATCTAAATCTTTTAGACCTTCTTATATTCAAAGTATTTACAAGGTTGGGTTCTGGACCCTGTGCAGAACCCGTCTCTCTCTTTTCTTTTCTCTCACACACACATTCAGCTGTCGGTATCGTCGGGCAGAACATCCTCTGGTTCTATTTGACGGTCCTGTTCCCCTCATTCTTTGTAAATCCCCCTGTAACGTGTCTGGGTGCGGGGGTTGGGGAGGGGAGGGGAAATAGTTAGGGTTGCCATGGTTTCTTGCTTTGCCCTTGCTGGTCTGGTATGTGTCTGAAGCGGTGCTTGTCACCATAGAAACAACCTGTGGTCCGCCAATAGAAGCACTCGTGTCCATTTACAGGCGCCCTCTGTCTGGACCTGCACGGTCAGAACCAGAGGAGGTTATTTGTGTATTTGAACACATTTGTATAAAGTGAGTTTCATGTTCAATTCCCTCTTGTGACTTCTGTAGAAAAACGTGCATGGTGAGTGATTTCCTCAGAACCCTGTGGAAGCTGAGCTGTGCTGTGTTCCTGCAGCACTGAAGCCCAGGCTGGTGTTGGTCCTTTGTGTGGAGGGCAGAGTCCGCTGGATCCAACGGTCCGGATACCGCATCACCAGCTTGGTGCTCCCCAGCTCCACCCCCTGGCCAGGAGGACACATGGTCGTTACATAATGTCTATAAAGGCACAAGAAGGGGACGATGGCCGGGACAGTGACATTCAAGAGTAATGTGAAGGGGCTCAGACTAATCTCTGGAACAGCTTACCTCTTCATTTCAGAACCGCTCAGACCCTAGAAATGTTTTACTCAATGTTAAACACCCAATCTTTCTCACTGACTTTCATTTAAAGTCGAGTTTGAGACCTGGATTTTATCTGTTACTGTGCAATATTGTCATTCTCAAATATCTATGATGTCATATTGCTTTTTCATATTCCCTGTTTTATATATATTACATTTTTTAATATTCATATTTTACACATTTTCTTTCTTTGGTCAGCTGTGGTTGTTTTTGTTACATGAATAAACTCTGTTCTCCTGAAACCGAGCCGGTCCATGACTCACCTGCAGCTTCTCCAGGGCTCTGGCAGCCATGTTGGCGTTCTTGAAGTTGACGAAGGCACAGAAGCGTTGGTGAAGAACTCTGATGCTCTCTATCTCACCAAACCTGTAACCGCGGAAACACAAAACCTCAAACCTCCGGCAGAGAAGTGTGGTACAGACAACGCTGACCAACTCTTTTACTACTGCTGGCAGTGATAAACTTGCTACTTTTGCTTCTACTACAAGTACTTTAACTATTAAAACAAAGCAAAACTACCTCTTACCTACAAAGAACTTCTGTTCTAACTACTGCTGCTGCAACAACTACTACTATCTACTGTCTTCATTGAATACACTTTTATAACTTTAATTTTTAATGTGGTGGTACCACTATTTCTCATAACACTGTAAAACCATCTTCTTTCTAGTTATTATCAGTAAGTTTTACCTACCTGTGATGCCTCGTCTTTAAAATGCTGCTTTATTGGAACCTGCTCTGATTCATTTAGTACATCATTATAAATAAGTGCCGGGACTCATTTGAGTGCACAAGTAAGACACAGACTGTAAATAAAGATGGTCGACACGTCTGCACTTCCTCCCACTGTTCAGAAATCAAGCTATAATATCCCAGACACGAACGCTGTCATCTTTGGAGTCACAATCTGCACAGTTCAGTGATCAGGGGATTGAGCCAAGGTGTATATGACCTATACTCCCGCCAGCCACCAGGGGGGCAATGGAGACAATTTGGCTCCACTTTTAGAGAGCTGTCCTGTCGTCCATCTTTAGTTACAGTCGAAACAATCAGCAGGCTTCTGTTGAGACATTACATTGACTTACATTTTATGGACAAAAGTATTGGGACACACCTCTTAATCATCGACTTCACTCAGTCCTATTGCCATCGGTTAGTTCCGGTGAAGGAAAATCTTAATGCTTCAGCTAACCAAGACATTTTTGGTAATTCTATGGAACAGTTTGAGGAAGGCCCCTCTTCTGTCCCAGCATGACTCTGCCCCAGTGCACAAAGCAAGGTCCATAAAGTCCTGGTGAGGAGGAACTGGACTGACCCACACAACCCCATCGGACCCCTTTGGGATGAACTAGAACGGAGAGTGAGAGCCCTCTCGTCCAACATCAGTGTCTTACCTCACAAATGCTCCTCTGGGGGAAAGGGCAAACACACTCCAAACTTACGTAGAAAGCCGTCCTAGAAGAGTGGAACATGCCACAGCTGCAAAGGGGGACTAGTTTAATGGCTATGGATTTAAAATGGGATGTACCAAAAGCTCCTGTAGGTGTAGGTGACCCAATACCTTTGTCCATTTAGTGTACTCTAACCATAATGGTTACTGCTTGCCTAACCTTAATCTAAACCTAACCTTAAAACGTCACCTTACAGTATGTTGTGGGGACGTACTTTATGTCCCCACAACATAAGTACAACCTGGATCACACACACATGCAGACATATTGATTTTACGTTTTGAAGAGATCCCAGAGGTCTTTCTCTGTAACTTCTACTGTAATGTTCCCAACCCACAGAGAGCGACAGCTCCTGGAAAACAGAGGAGGAAAAGAAAGGAGGAAAGAAGGAGGTGGAGATGGGGGGGGGGGGGGGGGGGGGGGGGGGGGGGAACGGGAGGAGAAAGTCATGGATCACAGGAGATCAAAATGTGGGAGAGAGTGATACATAAAAAATCATCATCTTCACTACCCACAGAGGAGACTGTGTTTATTCTACATTGTACAAGACTTTTATAAATAGAAATACAGTTAGTATCTTCTTCACATTCAAGCTCCACAACATATCCTGTATATATATATATTTTTTTCATTTCTAAATGACGATGGTGTGATTATGAGTATTGTTCAGCAGGTTTTTCTGCGGAAGGTTGTCATAATTTTTCAAAGTCTCAAAATCCAAATGACTGTATCATTGTTTCTGTAATAATATGCTAATGTCCTAACATGTGTTGTGTGGACTACATTATTATGGAATGGAACGTAGTCGATCCAAACATATTTACAAAGTTGGCAGTGGTATATAAGTTCAATCAGAATTTAGGTTTTGGAGTTTGCTGCTGTTGCTAACAAAACAGTTTTCCTATTAACTGCAAGAAACTTAATACTGACTGTCAGTACCGGGGTGAACTGTGTTGGTTCTGGCCGTGAGGAGCGAGCTCTGGATCGCCTGTGTCGTGGCTCAGGGCCGTAACGCTCTGAGGAGCCAGAGTCCAGGAGGACTTCAGAGGCGCTGTCACTGTGTGCTCGGTCATAACCATGTTTTGAACTGTACTCAGAGACGCTGTCGTCATCTTCTGAGCAGTGGTAATTTGTCTGGGCCAGAATGTCAGAGTATGGCTTCCTACAGCTTCTACTGTGGGAATGCCTATCTCTGGGAAGTGGGTGGACATGGTGGATACGCTCAGTGTCCCTACGCTGCCTGTTGTCACCCCCCTTCGTTTTGTTGTGAGGGTGAAGTTTTGAGGCGGCGGATGAATTTGGCACCGTGCTGTTTGTTTTGACGGGCTCGGTTGCACCTACTGTAGCCTTGGAAGTGACAACAGTTTCCCAAGCCACCTGTGTCATCTTCCTGATCTGCTGCATTGAAGGTTTACTTGCTGTGTCATCAGTACAACATGTGTGCGTATACATGGATGTAGGTTACGTAAGAACATGGACTTGAAGGTGGGATTTTCTTCTAGGCCTGGTGCGTTCTTTCCCTGAAAATAAACATGCATCAAACATCTGAAATAATCCCTGGGATTTTCGCGACGTGAATGTTTAATTTGGGATGCTGTAACGATGGATGTTATCTCGTCAGCAGTAGCAGAGAATTCCTCGACTAGTGCTTGACGGAGCTCTGTGTAGTTACTTGTGACACTGGAAGGAAGTGACTGAATAAACTTGTGAACAGCTGTAGAGCTGGTTTTTAACACAAGTCTAACCTTCTCTCTTTCTGGTGCATTTGGCACATCACCTCGGCTGAGATCTAGTTCCCTAAAGTAATTATCAATATTGTTATCACAGTTTTCTGGATCAAATTGTTCAATATCTTTAACTAGAAACTGAAGCAAATCAAAGCGAGGACACTGTGAGGTCCGGGCACGTGCATCACCTGCTGCAGGTCTCTCTGGTTGAGGGGGAGGTGCTAAAACATTCTTGAATGTTGAACTCCCCACTACGGAGAGTTGTGCACGGAAAAATGTGTCATGCATCAGTGGATGAGAAGTATATGAGGCACAATGTGTTCTGGAGGATAAACTACATGTGTCATCAGTGTCAGAGTCAGAGAGATGGGAAGTTAGGAAGCTGTTTCCTCTTCCTGTCGTTAAGTAGTGAATCTATTTCTTTATTACACTCACTGAAGTTCAACTTGCTGATGAATTCAGGATAGCCAGGGGTCAGGCTCTGTGCTAGGGAAGAAACAAACTGTTCTACACAGGGGTTCTCCATTGTTGGGTCTGAAATTGAAAGATTAGATTTACAAGTTTATAAATCAACAAAGCAGTGTGGTTGGCTTTGGTGTTGCACTGGCAGACACCTTGTAGTGTAGGTTTGATTGTACACTAGCCTAACCAAAACTACGGTGGGTTAAACAGTTCACCAAACTTTTAATCACACTAACTGATATGCAGGGCAGTGACAGTTCGGGGTTCTATAACTTCACAGGGCTGGAAGCACGCTGTGGCTCTTTCTCAGGTTCTCTTATCCAACTTCAGCTGAAATGCTTGGCAGTAACAGCCAGGTACAAGCTCTGTTCCATAGGGCCGGTGGCACGCTATGTCTTAATTCAAAAGCACTTAACAGTTACAGGAAATTTCACAGCTTGACCAGTTAACATTGAATATGTGATATTCAAATATTAAAAGAAATTCTTAAATTTTCCACAAAAAATATTGGAGTTATTAGCAACAATAGCAATCTTTTAGCGTAACACTATGAGGACTTAAAGTGGTAGTTATGAATAATTAATTATTAATAAACATTTAATTTATGAATAAATTAAATTTCACCACATTGCACTTGTTTGTAAGTACGGTTGAATGTCTACTCCGGTGGCAGACTAGTGGAACTGAATCAAACCTTTGGCTTGACTGAAAATTCAAAATTCCACTTATTTCTGGCATTGGCCAAAAATGAAATAATTTATATTACATAATTATGAATTTGCCAACTGTACTCTGCCTCACGCGGGGCTCCATTATGTTGTGCAATAATGCATTAAACGTGATACCATAAAATGGTGTGCCTTTCGGCATTCAATAAATTTGGTTATTAAAATAAAATTTTGAATATTCATATATTTTCAATTGTTTGACAGGGAAGCTGTGCGCAAACAGGAATATAATATTCATGTATTTAAAAAAGGGCACTTTCTCTCGAGGAAGGAAAAGGGCAGTGGCTCAAGCCCCCTTTGGTGTCTATGTGTGCACATGCCAGCCTCCATCAATTCAATCTGCCTCCATTCAATCGAGCTGCAGCAGAGTTCAATCACTCATAGAAACCAGTCCTCTAAAGCAGTGGTTCTCAAATGGGGGTACGTGAAGGCACTCCAGGGGGTACGTGAGATTTTTTAAAAATACATTTAAAATTAGCATCCATTCAAAAATCCTTTAAAAATTGTTATTTAATAAATATTCAATAAAATATAAGTGTAAGTTCATGAACTGAATTTTATATTCAGCAGGCTATTCAATTTCATTATCCTAAAAACCCAGAGTCTCCCCCATACCAGGATGGTTTGACCCAACCTGGCACACGCCACCTGTCGGCACCTGTCATCACCTGTCACCACCTGTCATCACCTGTCAGCACCTGTCGTCACCTGTCATCACCTGTCATCACTGCCGCCTTGAAAACTCAAACAATGGAGTCGCGGTTGAAGCGCAGCAGCGATGCCGCTGAAAACACGAGGGACAAGAGCCAGAGAAGGCGAAACCAGAGCCGGCAAACTTCCGTCAGTATCCACAACAATATGTTTTCATGGGATTTAGGTCCACGAGCTGCCACCCACCCAAGGCTTTGTGGAGCATGTCCCCCGGAAGATGGTCGAGACTTTAACTGATGTTTCCAGGTTTGTTTGAAACTTCCCTAAACACCGTGAGAGCTCGTGCCTCTTCGGAGGGGCGCGAAAACACATTGATAACAGGAAGTCCGCGTCTCTACCGGAACACTTTCAAAATAAAAGCATGCAATACAAAAACGGAAATGAAAATGTCTGACCTTAAAGCGAGCAAATATTTCACAATAAAATAACAGAAAGACACTTCAACAATATTAACAATAACATAGATTAGATTTACACTTTGTGTTTTTTCTGTGGGGAGAGATTAGCCAACAGTGGCATGAAGCCAGCACATCTTCAGCAGCATCTCCAGACAAAACATGAAAGTCATGTTGGTGAGCCACCTGAGTTTTTTAAGAGGAAACTTTCTGAATTCAGGTCATCTCAAGACACGATGCGAAAAGCCTCCCCGAAGCAAACGGAAACAAGCTACCTGTCACTTATCAGGAAAAACTCCTGGAAGTGTCATCTGACCGGGGCCTCCAGATGAAGTTTGCCACATCCACACTCACACAGTTTTGGGTGTGTGTGAAGCAGGAGCACCCTCACCTGGGACAGAAAGCTTTGGAGCAGCTACTACCCTTTGCCTCCACATATTTATGTGAGGCCTCCTTCTCTGCAATGACTGTGATCAAAACAAAGCAAAGTTCACCAAAGTCTTTAGTTATTTTTATTTCCAAATAGTTCAAAAGAGACCACTACAAATGAGCAATGTTATGCACATTGATGGAGTTTTAAATTTGAAAGTGTCTAGTTACAAAGTTTAATAAATCAGACACTAATGGCACAGCACTGTGGATTACATCTTTCTTTCAACCAAAAATGCTTTGCGCTGGTTAGGGGGTACTCGGCTGAAGTTTTTTTAAAAGGGGGTACATCCCTGAAAAAAGGTTGAGAACCACTGCGTTAAGCTACCAGTTGACTTGAACTAGACGTCAGGCCACCTCATATACACACATTCACACAGCACGCAAGTGTAGCCCACACTGCAAAATCAGTCAAAATACATCCTGAAGGCTGCAATATTATATATTGTATAAGTGCTATAGAGAAAGAGATTGTACCCTTTGTATAACACTGTAGTGGCTCATTGGGTGACCTGCTGTTACCTTTTCTAGCCAGTAGGGGGAGGTACCCAGTCGTCCTCTCTGGTGAATCTACTCTGTGGAGAGTTTTTTTTACCTGTCTGTATCCTGTCGGCCATTTTGCTGCTCAAGCTACAAGCACACTACCAGCTTTGCTCAGATTCTGTTATATCGTGTGGAAGTGTGAGGTCACCCTGCTGACCTGTTGGAAGGTGCAGGGATTCTTACTATTCAACGCTCAGGTTTTTGGTGAGAGACGAATTCTCCGGTGCCAGAGAGGACATCCACCGAAGAACCAAGACTCCAGTTAACTGGATGGCGAGCCAACATGCAGATCTTTGAGAGAGATTCAGACTTCCATGTTCCTCTTCACTCCACGGTGTGGTAGGACAGACACTGTACAAAGACCGACTGGGCCCCAACGATCAATCCACCAGTTTGACATTTAAGACTGGACTCATGGACGTTGAAGGGACTTTTATGTGCACACTTTTTATTTTATTTATTTTTGTTTATTATTTTGGGTAAATTTATGCTGTATTGTAAGTGTCAAACAAACTTGAACTGCAGGTTATGTGTTCTAATACAAGTTCATTCGAAGTAATCCCGGTGTTAATTCTCGTTACTGATATTCAAGTCCAGGGCTCCTGTTTACCTCGTGTCTCTGATCCTGCTCCACATTTACACTCTTTCTAGTGTAACCAAGGGTCACACAAGCATTCATCCACCTCGTCTCTGCAACGGGACCCGCAAGCAGTTCAACTCACGGGAAGAAGACAATAAATATGTGCGTGTTGGAAGTCACGTCTGACTAGCTTTATTATGAAAAGGACGAACGAAAGACAGAACAAATAGTGGAAGTGAGATTAAAATATAGTAAGAGTTTCAAAACAATAGCAAATAGGAACAAATGAACTTCACATTTAATGTAAAAATAAAAATATATGAACTGAATAAAAAAACAACTTTTAATGATCCTGAAAGAAAATCTGCTTTGTTGCAAAACTGTACATCACAAAGTTAGAAAAGAGGAAGTTGTGAGTGAACAACAAATGAAATAAACAAGACTATAAATATGAATAATGTTGTGAAGAAAAAGAAAAAGTATAATTAACATAAGTCTCCTAAAGGTGCAGCAAACAAACTTATGTACTAAAATTACCAAAACTAATATAATGAATCAATAATCCTGATGAAGAATAAGTGATAATATATAATCTTTTTTGTGTTACTTATAAACCTGGATCACAGCAGTACAACATTATTCTGTTTGTAACAACATTCGAGCTTCACACCATGAGAGAGACGTCAGAGGAAAATGGCCGCCGTGTGAACATGGTGGATTAAAACACACCTAACTCCTTCTTCTTCACGTGTTTAACACGTGATGTGAGAAATACCACAAAACACTAAAGTGAAATCAATGGGCTTGATGCAAACTTTGAACAGACACCAGAGGCAACACAGCTCATCTGGTGTCAGCAGTTCACTTTGTGTTAACGGTCACATTCAAGGCGTTCATCACGTAAGTAGCAGCTCACATCCACATGAGACGTGGTCCCTCCAGTCCTCAGAGGAAATGAGTACAACTCCTGATCGGCTGATGATGGAAACGCTGGAAACAATAGTGTAGAAACAGAAAGAAGTGAAAGAGACAGAATCCTCTCTGTGGTTTTATCAGTAAAACTCTTTACTACCATCTAGTGGCAGCAGTGTCACACTACAACTAACTAATAATGCTTGTTTTGATTATTTTATGAATAGAAAAAGGTTAATTACAAGTTTACAGTTTGTCGACCGTCTGACACACTGAAGCTGCAAGTTATAAAATGTTTGATATTTTTCATTCAGGCTAAATGTGGCGTTTTTAACAACTTCTACAAGTTGCTGATATATTTCAGATAAAAGTCGAGTCACCGAAGTCGTTTGGATTCATCCTCGGGGCAATTTATCCCTTAGCTGTCAAGACAAGTCACTTAAAACTGAACATTCACTTCAACAATGATGCTGGAGTCTGACTGTCACCAAAGAAGGATTCATCCTGTGGGGACCATGAACAGTTGTATGAACTTCTATTCAAATCCATCCCGCAGCTGTTGAGATATTTCCATCGGGACTCAGGTGATTTCCAGACGTTGGTCTAAACAGCAGGAGGTTTTTTGACTGTGCTGTACAATGCAGCTGGATCCTCTCCAGTGTCCTGACCTCTGGTTCTGAAAGGAGATAAAACAAATAAATGATCAGGAGGTCATGGAGACGTAGTATTAAAGGAGGTCATGGAGACGTAGTATTAAAGGAGACATATTGAGTTTCAAAGTTCTGCAAAGTTAAAAAGCCCAAAGTCTGAGCTCCACTCCTGGTAAAACGAGCTCCTCTGCCCCACAGAAAACATGAAGCTCCTGAAACACCTCACCAGTAGTCCCGCCCGTACCTCTGCATCATCGGCAGAAGCCAGGGCTGTAGCAAACGTAGCATAAGCAGTATTTAAACGTAAACAGTGGTGCGTTGAACACCTTGTGTTGCTAAGTGTTGCAAAAATGTTAGCAGAGGAGGTCATTCTTGGCGTTCTCGTGGAAAACATCTCGGAGGTAGATGATGTGGGTTAAAATACGTGTTGAATGCTTCAATACAGGCTGAATGTCACAGTCTCTGCTTCCGTCGTCTGGAACAGCAGCTTCTAACACCAGCATCTGTAGAGAACTTTAGAATCCATTGTGTCACTGCCTTTTTAAAACAGTCGCTGCTGATTGGGGAACACCTCTGACACACCCACCAAACGAGAGCCCGCTGCACACGGGTTCAAACAAACATGTCGTTCACCACGGAAACGCTAGTTAAACTATAAGAAATGATTTGAGATTGAATGTGTCCCTCGTAAAGTGAGAGTGGAGGATTTCCTACACGCACAGGAAGTGGTTAACCAATCACAACAGAGTGGGCCGGGTGACCAATCAGAGCAGACTGGGCATTATCAGGAGGGGTGGGGACTTAAAGAGACAGGAGCTAAAACCAAGTGTTTGAGACAGAGGCTGAAAAGAGGAGCTGCAGCAATAGACAGTCTGAGGAAAGTGATGTTTTCTGAACATTAAACATTTTAAAGTCACAACACTAATTAAAATGATCAAACTGAATATGAGCAGAATATGTCTCCTTCAACAAATACACATTGTGTTCTGTTTCTGATGTTTTGTGGTGTTAGTGAGGATAATGGTCCTGAATGAAGAGCTGCTAACCTCGGGGCAGATCTGTTACAGTTGACAGAAGCGTACGCAACCTCCTCCGCCTCCTTGTGTTTGCTGGGTTCAGCTGATCCGACGTTGGAGGAGATGGGAACCTAAAACAAAGAAGTAACTTGTGGTTTTTACAAACTGTGAATTTCTTCATTTAACAGAGTGTGAGAAACAACTTTAGTGGCTGTTCCCACCAAACCTGAATCTTCCTCAACTAAAGCTGTAAGCAGCGTTGAACAGGCCTGCCCCCCCCCCCGATCCAGCCAGTGGACAAAGTGGTTTACTTTTCTCAACCGTCCGACACTGCACGATTGAGAAAGATGCTAATTCCGGCGTGGAGTGTGCAGCTGTGTACATGCTTCCTGTGTCCACTATGTGGCACCGGAGAACACACCCTGCACGAACTATGCTGCTGTATATCAAGAGTAGAACACGCCATGAACATTCCTTGTAAACCGAAGGGTAATTAACGCCATCGTGCAGCTCTGCTGGTCGTGTGTGTGCCGCAGCTGAAATCTGGTCGTACAGTAAAATACTAGCTGGGATCAGGCTGGAATCTGTGTCTTACTCTTTAACTTGTTGGGTACTGAGAGTTTCTCTTTGTTGTGGGCCTGATCCTACTCTGCTGAATCAAACTGTGATGGCAGCAGTGATCTTGGAGCTTTCTGTTTTTCCCTGCTGGTCACCAGCTCATCTTCTTAACAGATGAACCCGGTGTCACCACCATGAAACATTCACTCTACATTTTACTCCCTAACTAGAATTACTGCCCTTCGGTTGTGCGCCTCCTCCAACCAGTGCAGTTTCAATATTCATACATTTATTTCCTTCCTCATATGAGACCATCGTGACAAAATCCAATCTGTTCATCTTTAAGTCAAAGTTTCAAGAAATTCCTTAAAGGCAGATTTGAGATATCATGTTCAAAAGGCCCAGAACATGTTGGTGTGGCCACTGTGGCCTTGACCTTTGACCAATCAGGTCATTCATGAGTGTCAGTGAACATTTGTGCCAAATTTGAAATGATTCTCTCAATCTGTTCATGAGGCTAAAAATAGTTTAGGGAGGTCACAGTCACCTTGACCTTTGACCTCCACAGTCGCCATCGGACAGACGGACAACCTGTAAACATAACGCCTCTGGCCATTGGCTGTCGCCGGCACAGAGGCATAAGAGATCCAGTCAGTTTCTCCCTCATGGAGTTTAAGCTTTTTGTTAGAGTAAAGGAATATGACCTCCCAAGACATTCATGGTCTGACCCTTCTCATCAAATCACAATGATGCAGAACGCCACCGGTTAATGAGGCAGCCTTGAAGAGTGGAGATCAAGTGCTTTGAAATGAAACTATTCATTTACCTGCGCTCTGTCTTCTGGTCTCTCACCGCACTCACGCTGTTGTGTGAAGGACTTGTTTCTTCTAGATGGGAGGAAAGAAATAAACAGTTGGATGAACTAGAAAACTCCTCCAGAGAAAGAGAGATAGAGAGAGAGAGAGAGAGAGAGAGAGAGAGAGAGAGAGAGAGAGACAGAGAGAGAGACAGAGAGAGAGAGAGAGAGAGGCGATCAGAGGAGTCAGTGTGTGTGTGTGTGTGTGTGAGTGTGTGTGTGTGTGTGTGTGTGTGTGTGTGTGTGTGTGTGTGTGTGTGTGTGTGTGTGTGTGTGTGTGTGTGTACCAGAACTTGGTTCCTGTTTGTGGTAGTTTGTATTTTTGTGACATGCAATAAGTTTCTCTCCTCTAACCATGTGGGTGCTTTTATTTTGAAAATCCAGCCTCTATTCAGACTTGCCTGTGAGGTCTTATTACGAACTGTATGTTTCTATTCAGTAGCGTCACTGTGTGACTGAGTCACCTGATCCACAGGAAGACAGCGAGGAGTATGACCACCAGGAGAAGAGCTGTGGTTGTTCCAGTCACTGCTGATTTCCATGCACCTGGAGAAATCACACAATGGATGAACAGGGAATGTTGCAGGATGTTTGACTCGGAGCTAAAGTCAATACACAGCTCCAGAACCTTTAAAGGTGTTAGGACTTCACATGACTCACCTGCTGCAACAGTCAGATGTAAGGTGGCCTTACTACGTCCTTGTGTGTTCTGGACCTCACACTGATACTTTCCACCATGTTCAGCTGTGATATCAGTGATGGTGAAGATTTGTCCTGATGCTTTTGGTGAGTCCTCGTCCTCCTTGGACCAGGTGTAATTAGCTGCTGGGTTAGCATCACTGCTGCAGGTCAGAGTCACCGAGCTGCCCTCCATGATCTCACCAGAGGGACTCACTGACACAGAGGGAGGCTTTGGAGCGTCTGGTGTAAAACATGCAAGATCATGAAATCAACTCAGAAATATTCATTAACCAAAGTGAAGAACTTTTCAATCTCTGGTTTTGATAAGTGCTACTTGAATATAGATGATCATTATTAACCCGGGGCGCCAGCACAGACAGAAGCAGGTACTGAGGGTTTTGTTTTCAGCCCGTGTGTGTGAATGTACAAAATAACTCAACACATGAACCAAACTTACTGAATATTATAGTGAATATTAACTTTTGCAGCTGATCGGTCAAAGGTCAGAGGTCAAGATGAGCAAAGATTTGACCCAAAAGACACATTTTCCAAGATATTTCCACAAATAGCAGAAAGACTAAATCATATACTGATCAGAACATTATTCCCCATCATATAATGGATAGATGACTTATAAGTAATGTCACAAAGAAGTTAGAGATTTACATCATGCATCCTTAAAACTGCCTATCTGCTGTATTCCTGCCTCTAATAGGACTATAGAGACGACCTGAAGCTTATATACACTGAAAAATAATCTATGATCATATGGTGGGAATGTCGTCACTATGAGTTTAGAAAATGACGTCATATAGTGTAGCTATGCAACAACAGATGTTTTCACCCCAGTCCGTTTGTTTGTTGGTTGTTGATTTTAAGCAAGATTACACAAAAACTACTGAGTCGATTAGCATGAAACCTGAAGGTAGGATGAGGTACGGGTCAGGGAAGAACTCAGGCAAGTTTGGTGTGAATCCAGATAAGGGGGCGGACCCAGGAACTTTCTGTAAGATTGCGAGACAGTGCTGGGTTTCATGGATATGTGGATGTTTTCTACTCACACTGGACGTCTAAGTGTAGAGACGTGGAGTTGATCCGTCCGTACTGATTCTCAGACTTGCAGGAGTAGACCCCGCTGTCCCCAGAGCTGATGGAGGAGAGACGATAAACGCCCTCTGGTCCTTGAAGCAGAGTTCGGTTCTCCTTGTACCAGGTGTAATTAGCTGCTGGGTTAGCATCACTGCTGCAGGTCAGAGTCACCGAGCTGCCCTCCATGATCTCACCAGAGGGACTCACTGACACAGAGGAGGACTGTGGAGCATCTGGATTTACATGGATTTTAATGGATTTGAAGAGTGTTGCAGCATCTGGAATTTTGAAGATGTGCAAAACCTCTCAGCTTTTGAATATTTCTAAATATTTACTCACATTTCACATTTATTAAGATACGTTCAGACGCTGTCTTCCCCAGCGCATTCTCAGCTGTGCAGTAATATTCTCCAGAGTCAGACAACGGGATGGAGCTGAAAACCAGCTGAGCTGCTCTGTTGAGCAAAGTCTGGTTCTTTTTGTACCAGGCGTATGCAGGGGGTGGGTTAGCATCACTGCTGCAGGTCAGAGACACCGAGCTGCCCTTCAGAATGTCTCCAGGTTGACTCAGCTGCACTAAAGGAACCTTCGGAGCATCTGCAGGATATAAACAGATCTTTACATGAGAATGTGGCTTTATAGAATATAGTCTTTTAATAGTTTGCAGCCGTCCCTGGTTCTCAGCATCTTTAGAAGAGTGTTTGATTTACTTTTGGACACAGGAAGGCCCCCTTTAGTGTTTAGTAGTTTTACCAAGTAATTACTGTTTGTATTAAATACAGACTTCACAAAACTGAACATGTCACCTCTGTCTTGTGAATCACTGAGTGGGATTTGCATGTGTCCTGTTCACAGACATGCAAAATCTGAAGGGAAAAGATGAAGTGAAAATGGAAGATGAGCCACTGTGATTAAAGCTTTTTCTCACTTCCTGTTATCTTGTCTTTCTCTGTGTGTGGATGGGTGGAGAGAATAGTTTGTATTTGCTTTATTGCTCTTAGTCTATATTCTGTTGGATATGAAAAGTGCTTTAATAACAAACTTTGATTTGGTCTTTTCAAGGGACTTTTTTTTTCACAATTATTAAAATATAGAAAATCACCAGGCTCAACCTTTCAAGTTTCCACACGGGACATTTTGGAGTCAACTCACACACAGGGGACGAGTGGTGATGCTCATAAGCACAGGAATAGCTGTTTTCAGGGTGAAGGAATCCCCTGAAAGCTGGAGACGTTTCCCCGTGAATTTCTGTTCCATTCTTGTACCAGACAAAGGAGGGACGACCAGAGAGAAGACAGCTGCTGTGACAAGTCAGTGTTGGACCAATCGGAGACCAGATCACCTGAACATCTGGATCTGTCAACAGGAAACACACATAGAAGCAGCTGTGGGACCCCAGGTTGAGAACCACTGAACAACACAGTGACTTAGTGTTCCTCAGTACCTGTGACAGTCAGAGTTGTGCCAGGGAAACTTCTCTCCCATTCAGACCACTGTGATTTGAAGCGATACTGGGCTGAATCGCTCAGTCTCAGGTTCATTATTCTCAGAGTGGAGCGCCCTCGCTCTGGTTCAAGGACCTGAACACGATGTGTGAACTCTGGGTCTTTGAGTAAGTCCACAGCTTGAGGGCGATACTGCTGCTCAGCAACGAACCAGGACTTAGTGATAGAATAATAGTGACTGCTGTAACTGCAAGAGATGTCCACTGATGAGCCTTTAAAGGCACAGATGTTCCTGTCGATGTAATTCACTCTGTCGCATGAATTTCCATGGACACCTGAAAAACAAAAACCTTTTGACTATCACCATGACAACTATAATCTTTACTGCTGTATTTAACAGTAATTCACAGATGGCTGTTTCCCATGTCAGGAAATAAACAATGCAGAAAAGATGCTACATTTAGCTTTACAGTAAAGACGATGACGTTTTGAATTCCAGCTCTACATATGTGGTTGTATTTGTGATTTGCTTACATCACCTCCACCCAGAGGTTATGTTTTCACCCCAGTCCGTTGGCTGGTTGGTGTGGTTGCACAATTACGCAACAATTACTGGAAAGATTTTGGTGCAGATCCAGGATTTTAGTTTTATTTTCTTTAGCATTGCAAGATCGTGTTTTTCAAAATGTCCACGTTTTCCCAGAATCAAATTCATGGATCTTGAAGGAAAAGATCCGACATATTTAGAGGAGTGATATCGAGGAGTGTGTGAAATATGGAGCAGCTTGATTGAATTGAATGGACTGTTGGGCCTTGGTGGAGGAATGTGCTCTACTACTACTGCCACTCTAGTTTGGACTCATTCAAATTCATTGTTCAACTGCAGAATATTTATCATAAAGGTTTGATAACAAACATCTTAGGAATCAATGACAATGTTCTTTTAATATATGATATGTCAGCTGATGTGTCAGACTTTCTTTTACTCTGCATCAGCCCTCAAATCCATTTCGGACTCTAGTCAGTGTATTAGCTAAGAAGGTTAAAAGAGCAGAACATCATTGGTCATTGGAAGAAGTAAACTCACACACTGGAGCAGAGGGGAAATCCTCGTGGCCTCTCACAGCACAGGAAATGCTGTCTGCTGAATAAAAGGAGGCGCTATAAGATTTTTGTTCCGATGTCTTTTGTCCGTTCTTGTACCAGATGTAGGACAGACTGGGAGTTGGAGGACAACTGGTTTGACACTCCACACGTGACCATGAACAGTCCTCCCTCCAGCAACCTGATGCTTTTTTGCTGATCACCTGGACACCTGTGTAAGTAAAGAAACACACACATCATTTTAGACAGAGCTGTCCACATAAACAAACCATAGATTCACTGTTTCCAACTGAAATGTTACCTGTGACAGACAAGGAGACTCCAGGTGAACCAGTAAAACTCCCAGTAGGTTGGTTTGTTATGAACCTGAACTGGTACACATCCGAGTCGCTGTCTCTCAGGTCTGTGATGGTCAGAGTGCAGGCCTTGTTTCCACAGTGATACTGCACACGCCCTGTGTACTCAGAGGCTGCTCTCAGATCCACAGGTTCACTATCCTGCCCTTTAGTAAACCAGTACGTTTGCTCCACTGCAACATCAAGGTCATCTATTCTGGATGGGTGCCAGTAGGAGCAGCGTATTTGCACCTTCGATCCTTTTACAGCACAGATCTGAGTAGGAGTGCACCTCACTCCCCAGCGATCCGCACCCTGCACCACTGTAACCACAGCACAAACTAGAATTACCACCCTGCTGTAGGATGCCTCCACCAACCAGAGCATTTTCAGTCTGTGTTCCTTTTTCCAGAATCATATGAGGTCACTGTGACCTTTGAGCTTTGAGCTTTGATTAGTTCATCAAGTGATGAACATTTGTTCCAAATTTGAAGAAACTCCCTCAAAGGGATCTTGAGATATTGCGTTCACAAGAATCAGACAACGAGACGACCTGAAAACAAGATGCCTGAGGTCACTGGGTGTCACCGGCACTGAGGCATAACAATATCTAGAAACTCAGAATAACATCACCTCTACGCAGAGCAGAGACTAAAGTGACACCTTCACAATAACTGTTTTGTCCAATCAATGATCCAAACTTCACAATTACTCAAAGTAATTTAAGAGAAATGCAGGAAAACCCCAAACATTAAGAAGCTGGAACCATGAGAAAGACTGGAACAATTATTCAAACACTTTTCATACAAACACGATATAACACAAAGTGCTTTCCTGTAAATGTAGATGTACCTGACACAGAAAGAAGGAAGATGACAAAGCAACTCGCTGCTTCTCTCAAACCCATCGTTGCTTCACACGTCTCTGTGGTGGAGCCACATCAGCAGCTAGATTCCACCCTTGAGAAACGATGTTTGTCAGTCAGTCACGATGACAGATAGAAATCATAGATCAGTTAAGACCTTGGCTTCCTTCCTCTTTACATCATTAACATGCATGAACGGACAAACACCAGTAAATCCCCTTGTTAAAATGAAGAAATGTTCTTTTATTTTGGAAATGATGCGTGAACTTATTCAAATATATTTCATGCAAATAACAGTGAGAGTAGTTCTGCAGCCTGACAGTGAATCTACCACTTTCTTTACTTTCTTGAGACTGGACTTAAAAAAACATGTTGAATTATTCTTTCTTTTAACCTCATGTTAGAAGTCAGTTCCTGTTTATTTACACCTCCAGTCCATATGAAGACTGGGTCATAACAATACATTGTAAAAGGTCATAATTATGTAAACTTACATTACTTTAGTGTTCTTTACTCATTTCTCACGAGGATTCAACTCATGTGAGTCAAACTTGTTTTGTCTGATACACGTGTAAAACTGTTCACTTGTGTAGACTGGACTTCATGAGCTCATGCACAGGTGCACGTGAGCAGTAGAGCGACACAGGAACCATCGACTGTTGGGTTAGATGGGCGGAGCCTCCCACTGTGCTCTGGTTGTGCGTTAACGTGGAGTCGGAATAATCAGAAGAATTAGTTCCCGACTGTGAAATTCACATGAACTCCACCTCAACTCTGGAACTGATTGTTCTGATTAGTCTGATACTACATTAAAGCACAAGCAGAACGTGGAGAGAGATCGTTTTTGTTTAAAAACGCAGTTATATGGTTGTAGCCAGAGTAAACACAACTATTCAGTTAAATCAGACGAGCTGGTTTTACTTTGAGAGTTAACTTCACCTGCCGTTTTTAAGTTGGACAAATCTTACAAAATTTAGTAAATACAGTTTTTAAGTTAAATTAATAAGTAAATATTAAGTAAATTAATTTACTTACTTTTTTCCAGTTGGATCAACTTTGAGAGATTCAGACTTCCATGTCCCTCTTCACTCCACGGTGTGGTAGGACAGACACTGTACAAAGACGGATTGGGTCCCAACGATCAATCCACCAGTTTGACATTTAAGACTGGACTCACGGACGTTGAAGGGACTTTTATGTGCACACTTTTTAAAATTTTATTTATTTTTGTTCATTATTTTGGGTAAATTTATGCTGTATTGTAAGTGTCAAACAAACTTGAACTGCAGGTTATGTGTTCTAATACAAGTTCATTCAAAGTAATCCCGGTGTTAATTCTCGTTACTGATATTCAAGTCCAGGGCTCCTGTTTACCTAGTATCTCTGATCCTGCTCCACATTTACACTCTTTCTAGTGTAACCAAGGGTCACACAAGCATTCATCCACCTCGTCTCTGCAACGGGACCCGCAAGCAGTTCAACTCACGGGAAGAAGACAATAAATATGTGCGTGTTTATGTCTCATTTGGCGTCTGCTTTATTATGAAAAGGACGAACGAAAGACAGAACAAATACTGGAAGTGAGATTAAAATATAGTAAGAGTTTCAAAACAATAGCAAATAGGAAGAAATGAGCTTCACATTTAATGTAAAAATTTAAATATATGAACAGAATAAAAAAACAAATCTGCTTTGTTGCAAAACTGTACATCACAAAGTTAGAAAACAGGAAGTTGTGAGTGAACAACAAATGAAATAAACAAGACTATAAATATGAATAATGTTGTGAAGAAAAAGAAAAAGTATAATTAACATCAGTCTCCTAAAGGTGCAGCAAACAAACTTATTATGTTACTAAAATTAGCAAAACTAATATAATAATAATGTATCAATAATCCTAATGAAGAATAAGTAATAATATATAATCTTTTTTGTATAACTTATAAACCTGGATCACAGCAGTACAACATTATTCTGTTCGTAACAACATTCGAGCTTCACACCCTGAGAGAGACGTCAGAGGAAAATGGCCGCCGTGTGAACATGGTGGATTAAAACACACCTAACTCCTTCTTCTTCACGTGTTTAACACGTGATGTGAGAAATACCACAAAACACTAAAGTGAAATCAATGGGCCTGATGCAAACTTTGAACAGACACCAGAGGCAACACAGCTCATCTGGTGTCAGCAGTTCACTTTGTGTTAACGGTCACATTCAATGCGTTCATCACGTAAGTAGCAGCTCACATCCACATGAGACGTGGTCCCTCCAGTCCTCAGAGGAGATGAGTACAACTACTGATCGGCTGATGATGGAAACGCTGGAAACAATAGTGTAGAAACAGAAAGAAGTGAAAGAGACAGAATCCTCTCTGTGGTTTTATCAGTAAAACTCTTTACTACCATCTAGTGGCAGCAGTGTCACACTACAACTAACTAATAATGCTTGTTTTGATTATTTTATGAATAGAAAAAAGTTAATTACAAGTTTACAGTTTGTCGACCGTCTGACTCACACCGCAGATATTTTCATGTTTGAAGCTGCAAGTTATAAAATGTTTGATATTTTTCATTCAGGCTAAATGTGGCGTTTTTAACAACTTCTACAAGTTGCTGATATATTTCAGATAAAAGTCGAGTCACCGAAGTCAATTTATCCATTAGCTGTCAAGACAAGTCACTTAAAACTGAACATTCACTTCAACAATGATGCTGGAGTCTGACTGTCACCAAAGTAGGATTCATCCTGTGGGGACCATGAACAGTTGTATGAACTTCTATTCAAATCCATCCCGCAGCTGTTGAGATATTTCCATCGGGACTAAGGTGATTTCCAGACGTTGGTCTAAACAGCAGGAGGTTTTTTGACTGTGCTGTACAATGCAGCTGGATCCTCTCCAGTGTCCTGACCTCTGGTTCTGAAAGGAGATAAAACAAATAAATGATCAGGAGGTCATGGAGACGTAGTATTAAAGGAGACATATTGAGTTTCAAAGTTCTGCAAAGTTAAAAAGCCCAAAGTCTGAGCTCCTCTCCTGGTAAAACGAGCTCCTCTGCCCCACAGAGAACATGAAGCTCCTGAAACACCTCACCAGTAGTCCCGCCCGTACCTCTGCATCATCGGCAGAAGCCAGGGCTGTAGCAAACGTAGCATAAGCAGTATTTAAACGTAAACAGTGGTGCGTTGAACACATTGTGTTACGAAGTGTTGCAACAATGTTAGCGGAGGAGGTCATTCTTGGCGTTCTCGTGGAAAACATCTCGGAGGTAGATGATGTGGGTTAAAATACGTGTTGAATGCTTCAATACAGGCTGAATGTCACAGTCTCTGCTTCCGTCGTCTGGAACAGCAGCTTCTAACACCAGCATCTGTAGAGAACTTTAGAATCCATTGTGTCACTGCCTTTTTAAAACAGTCGCTGCTGATTGGGGAACACCTCTGACACACCCACCAAACGAGAGCCCGCTGCACACGGGTTCAAACAAACATGTCGTTCACCACGGAAACGCTAGTTAAACTATAAGAAATGATTTGAGATTGAATGTGTCCCTCGTAAAGTGAGAGTGGAGGATTTCCTACACGCACAGGAAGTGGTTAACCAATCACAACAGAGTGGGCCGGGTGACCAATCAGAGCAGACTGGGCATTATCAGGAGGGGGGGGACTTAAGGAGACAGGAGCTAAAACCAAGTGTTTGCGACAGAGGCTGAAAAGAGGAGCTGCAGCAATAGACAGTCTGAGGAAAGTGATGTTTTCTCATTAAACATTTTAAAGTCACTAATTAAAATGATCAAACTGAATATGAGCAGAATATGTCTCCTTTAACAAATACACATTTTTAGACAAACAAGAAAATGAAAGGGTAAAAACAAATGACTTCTATAGGATATATCTCTGTTTATGATGTTTTGTGGTGTTAGTGAGGATAATGGTCCTGAATGAAGAGCTGCTCACCTCGGGGCAGATCTGTTAAAGTTGACAGAAGCGTACGCAACCTCCTCCGCCTCCTTGTGTTTGCTGGGTTCAGCTGATCCGACGTTGGAGTAGACGGGATCCGTCTGTCTCTTCATGAAGTGGACACTGGCATAGTGAAGGTCACAGTTTTCCTCAGACTGATTGGGTAGACGCTGCAAACACAAATTTGCTTTTGAATCTTGTACATGTGGCAGTATGGACAACGTTAGAGTCCAACTATAGCAGCTATTGATTTATTTAAAGCGTCTCCTTCTACACCAGACGTGTTTCAAGGACAGGAAACATGTGGTTCTACTAAAAACCAAAAGGAGGGAAGGTCTTCAGTTTGAATTCCAAACACTAACACTACAAACTTCTCACTTAGTGTGTATGTGAGCCACTTGTGTTTGCACTTTCACATCGGTTGTGTCCAGATAAGACTACATCTGGGAGCTGGATGTTCACGTACTGCAGCCAAGTTTGGTCAAAACAAGTTGTGTAACATCATTTAATTAGAGGTCGAGCTACACACAATATAATCCCTAGACCCCAAAACTATCTGTCAGCAAATCATTGATAAAAACTCTTTTAGCACTATATTTTGGGTGTATAGTGTGTATCATTTAATTGTATAACACTTTAATACAACTGCAGGTCTACAGACACAGAGGCACTTAAAAAAAGAAAGGTCAGGCTCACAGAAACTAGAAGGAGCGAGAAGGAAGGGGGATAGGCCACACCCCCTTAACTCCCTTCTTTCTCTCAGTCTTGTTCCGACCAGCAACGAGTACACAACTCTCCGTCTCGCCGATGCACCGCGCCCTACTCACCGACACTCAATGCCACACAGCGCTATCTCTCCAAACTCGTAACACAATTACCTCAAATTCACGTCAAAGGGCAACATACTCACTAAATACAGATATGAAAGAACACGACTGCTCTGTGGATCAACCTTTAATTATAGAGCTGCATCCACACGCAGCCAACACTGACTTTATTTGTCCCAACGACACAGACTACGAACAGCAGTCTCACACACACTTAGTCTCAGACAGAACAACGCAAAATCAAGGTATTACACAGCCACACCCAATGGTGATCTGCTCCACATTACAGTGCTCCACACTAAAGATATCTGAACCAATCAATACAATCTTTCACAAACTTCCACAAGATTTAAAGCAGCACATGTTACAAATCAACAAACTTAGAGCAGCATCAAGTGTCATAGTTCAGCAAAAACTGTTGAACAAACCGCACAGCACAGAAAATTATAACACTCAGCAATTTGCTTAAATGGATAGATTACCAGAAGGAAATTCAAACACCAGATGATTGTTTTTACAATGGCAATTTTGACTGTGATTTTAATAACTAGTTTTTAATCTTCACATGACAGAGAAAAGGGTTTGACGTGAGAAATAGTGGCGTTTGAAAGGATTGGACGCTGAACTGTGTGTCTCACCTGCTCACTGTGGTCAAGTCTGTCCCCAGGATCAGCAGATTGCTGAGAGTTTCTCTTTCTTCTGATCAATTGAACCAAATAACAAACAATATACATAATAATTGAGTTGATTTAATTTAACAGGACAGATTTTCAGGAATTCATCGTACAAAGCTTTAGTGGAACAGATTTGCTCACCTGATCAGTAGGAACACGGAGAGGAGAGTCACAGAGAGGAAAACTGCAGCGGCTGATCCAATGAGTGATGATCTCAATGATCCAGGTGAAACTATGATGAAATAACTTTTACTTTATCATTTCACAAAATCACAATACTTAAAGGTGCAGGACGAAACATTTACAAAAACAACTTTTCTCGATGTTCTGACTGAATATAAAGACAGTTTCTTTTCTAATAAAACGTGTGAAGAGCCCTGTTCAGAGTGGCCTGTTTGTGGGCGTGTCTCTTAAAATGTTAATGAGCCACTGCTCCCCCTGCTGGGAGGTGTATGTGTGACATGTGCACAGAAGCAGGGTTTTGTTTTCACCACTGTCTGTCTGCTGAGAGCTGTTTGCTCGTCACGTGAATGTGCACAGTGAAGGAAATATCTTTCAAGTTTACTGAGGATGGTGAAAGCTTTATGGATGTTTTAACTGACGCTGGGTGGATTCCTCTTTGTGCTGCTGATGGTCTGACTGTGAATATTTATGGGGCAGAAGTCAAACGACCCATATCTGCACACATTTAAAAAGTAAAGGACAAAGAATGGGACAGATTCAATATATCTTCACTTAATAACCTGTGTTTCACTCACATGTCACAGTAATAGAGATGTTTGCTGAACTCCTTCCCACAGTCAGATGTAAGGTGGCCTTACTACGTCCTTGTGTGTTCTGGGCCTCACACTGATACTTTCCACCATGTTCAGCTGTGATATTAGTGATGGTGAAGATTTGTCCTGATGCTTTTGGTGAGTCCTCGTCCTCCTTGGACCAGGTGTAATTAGCTGCTGGGTTAGCATCACTGCTGCAGGTCAGAGTCACTGAGCTGCCCTCCATGATCTCACCAGAGGGACTCACTGACACAGAGGAGGACTGTGGAGCATCTGAAGGATAGTTTATATTAACACACAGGATGAGAATACAATCAAAACACTGTCTGTATTATTTGTTAAAAGTTTAAATTTAAATTATTTCCACATTATTGTAGCTTCATGAGGAGGCGTAAACTCACACAATGTAGGAGAAGGGAAACGCTCATGTCCTTCTATAGCACAGTGATAGCTGTCTTCAGCATTAAAGTGTTGGAGGTGAAAGTATTTTTTTCGTCCAACAAGTTCATTGTTATTGTACCAAACGTAGGAAAGATGATCAGGGAGCTGACACCTGCTGTGACAGGTCAGCTCTGTCCAGGTAGAATATGGATTGGCTGTTGATCTCCTCACATGTACCTGGAGCTGAGGGTCTGTGAACAAACATGTTATTTTATTTCAACATACACACTAACATTTCAAACTGACTCTAATGAAAATGTTACCTGTGACAGACAGAGTGACTCCAGGTGAACCAGTTAAACTCCCAGTAGGTTGGTTTGTTGTGAACCTGAACTTGTACACAGCTGAGTCGCTCTCTCTCAGGTTAGAGATTCTCAGAGTGCACTTGTTGTTTTCACAGAGATACTCCACACGACCTGAATACTCCGGATCAGTCCTTAGATCAACGTGAATCCCATTACTCTCTTGAATGAACCAGAAAGTTTTCTGAACTGTAGTATCAAGGTGATTCAACCTGGATGGGTATGTGTAGGTACAGGTAATGTCCACTGTTGATCCTCTGAAGGCACAGATCTCAGTAGAAGTGTAACTCACATCCCAGCCATTCTGACTCCATACCACTGTAACACAGAGCACATCAGAGAATCAGAAGATAAACTTATACATTTATAAAACTAACTCCATGTATTTTCTCTGGTGAATCACCAGTCGGCAGGTTTTCATTTTAAGATGATGACGATGCCAAGATGAGGAAACTTTCAGTTCACAAAAAACACAGGGAAGTGCCCTTTAGACTTCAGTGTGAGGGAGAAACACACTGTTGGAGGTGAGGAACATGAGGGACCTTGTAGAAGTTGCTCTTATAATGGAGCAAACTGGCCAATATGGAGGAAATGATCTGTGTCTTTTATGCAGAGTCGACCAAAGATGGACGACACGTCTCCACTTCCTCCCACTCTCCAGAAATGAAGCCAAAATATCCTGGATACCAACGCTGCCATCTTTCACATTTGGAACCACAGTCTGCACAGTAGTGATCTGGAGATGGAGCCACAGTATCAAGGTCCCGCCCATACATGAGCTCGACCAATCCTGAGTCAGCTTCAGCTGTCAATCATGAAGTTTAATCTAATTTTCATTTCATCAAATAACTAATTATAACCAAACTTATGAGAAACATGAACAATAGAGTGTGATAAGAACGACCTAAAATGACAGAAACCATCTTTGAGAAAAATGTATTTGACTTTTTAGATTGGTCCATGTTCCATCCACTAACATGGAGGAGGCAGGATGTATGTTCTATACTGCAGCCAGCCACCAGGGGGTGATCAAGATGCTTTGGCTTCACTTCTGGGGAGCAGTCATGTCTTCAATCTTTATTTACACAAGCTGAATACTAGTACTAGTACTATACTAGTTTGTCAGTACTGACAGTAGTATCCCAAGAGTTCAATGTGCCCATGCAGACAAAAGTATTTAAAGACACATGAAGTTATGGTACAATGCATTATCTCAAATACTCCAGCAGATGGTGCTGTTAGTGAAATACTGTAGATTAAACTCACACATTGACGGAGAGCGGAAATCCTCGTGTCCTTTAACAGCACAGGAAACTCTGTCTGTAGAAATAAAATAATCTGAATAAGATGCTCCTTCAATCTTCTTCTGTTGATTCTTGTACCAGACGTAGTTCAGATGATCAGGAAGACGACAACTGCTCTGACACCTGAGCTCTGCCCAGTAATAAGTGTCATACTTCACTGATGTGCTCACCTGCACATGCAAATCTGTGTGTGAGAATAAGGAATTCATTTTAGTCCAAACTGACAACACACACATGCATATAAAAGTGCACAGACACACTCAAGTGAACCAAACAAGATGTAGGAAATAAATGAATGAATGTTCAGATGTAAATGTTACCTGTGACAGACAGAGTGACTCCAGCTGAACCAGTTAAACTCCCAGTAGGTTGGTTTGTTGTGAACCTGAACTTGTACACAGCTGAGTCGCTCTCTGTCAGGTTAGAGATTCTCAGAGTGCACTTGTTGTTTTCACAGAGATACTCCACACGACCTGAATACTCCGGATCAGTCCTTAGATCAACGTGAATCCCATTACTCTCTTGAATGAACCAGAAAGTTTCCTGAACTGTAGTATCATGGTTATTAAATGTGGATGGGTATGTGTAGGTACAGGTAATGTCCACTGTTGATCCTCTGACGGCACAGATCTCAGTAGAAGTGTAACTCACATCCCAGCCATTCTCACACTGTACCACTGTAACACAGAGAATCAGATTCATAACGACACCAGAGAACACTTAGTTTACTTTTTACTTTCTGTAGAAAAGAAACACATTTCCATGAGCAGCATTCCATAGCATTTCAACTGATGACTCCACACACTGATGACAATTCCTGCATCGAGAGGAGAGGACCTCAGTCATGATGATAATAATAATAATAATAATAATAATAATAATAATAATAATAATATTTCAGACTCTCGTCGAGAGAAAACTTGATCTGCCTGAATTTTTCAAAACAAAGATACAAAATAATACTGATGATAATTCCTTCATATATTTTCTTTCTGCATCACTTTACAGGTGGTGATCTGAAAATGAATGAATGGTTCTGTGGAGGTGAGGGGGCTGGGAGAGCACCCTCACCTGCTATAGAGGATCAATCAGCACAGGTGAGAGCTGTTAGCTGATTGGTCCTCATGCTTAAAAGGCAGCGTCGGCGCTGCCTCAGGACTCAAAACGGAGAGAGGAACTCAGAGAGACTGAGGCTCCAGAAACTCCCAGACACTGAGTGGAGGACTGAGCTGCAAAGCCAGTCCGCTTTAAGTTTGTAGTGTGAATTTATGTTTATTTGATTAAAGAATGTTAAAAAGGAACACTTCCGTCTATGGCTGTATGTGGGAGAGCCCCGTGGCAAGGTCGATTGCCACAGGTTCATTTATATTTTTACTTTCTTTCTCAAACTCACTTCAGGTGAATCAGAAGTCCGAGTGAAACATGAATGTAGACGTACAGTACCTGTCACAGTGAGAAGAAGGACAACAAATCCACTCGCTGCTGCAGTTACACTCATAGTAGCTGCTGCTCTCGTCTGTGACTTCAAACAATAAAAACGTCCACAGATAAAAAATGTGCACAAGATCAGAATCAGAATCAGAATCAGAATTCTTTTTATTGCCAAGTATATTTACATATACAGGAAATTGCCTTGGTGTGGTTGGTGCCTTTGGACATAACAACAAATCGGACATAAAACAACAATATATACAGAAAAAACAATAGGCACGTGCGGTGCTAAGGTGCAGTGATTGGTTCCGGATAGTGCCAACAATTTATAAGTTATGTGCGGGGGGGGGGGGGGGGCAGAGTCAGTGTGATGCAGGGGGCTTGTTTGTGAGCCCCACTGCCATGGGAAAAAAACTGTTCAGGTGGCGCGAGGTTTTGGTCTTGATGGCCCGGAACCTTTTTCCAGATGGGAGTCTCTGGAATAGGTGGTGGCCGGGATGGGAAGGATCAGCAATGATCTTGCCTGCTCTCTTCCTGGTCCTGGAGTGGAACAGGTGTAGGAGAGCCGGCAGGCCACAGCCGATGACCTTCTCAGCTGACCGAATGATCCGCTGCAGTCTGCCCTTGTCCTTGGCAGTGGAGGCAGCGAACCAGACGGTGATTGATGCAGTGAGGATGGACTCAATGATGGCCGTGTAGAACTCGACCATCACTTTCTGCGGCATGTTGAATTTCTTCAGTTGCCGCAGGAAGAACATCCTCTGCTGGGCCTTCTTGATGGTGGAGGTGAGGTTCTCCGCCCACCTCAGGTCCTGTGCAATTATGGTCCCCAGGAATCTGAAAGACTCCACTGTTTTAACTGGGGAGTCGCACATGGTGAGGGGGGCGGTTTGGGCTGGGCTCCTCCTGAAGTCTGCTATCATCTCTACAGTTTTTGAAGCGTTCAGCTCCAGGAAGTTCTGGCTGCACCAGGAAGCCAGGCTGTCAACTTCCTCTCTGTAGGCGGCCTCATCCCCATTGGAGATTAATCCAATTAGGGTTGTGTCGTCTGCAAACTTCAGGAGTTTGACAGAGGGGTGGCTGGAGATGCAGTTGTTGGTGTAGAGGGAGAAGAGTAGAGGGGAGAGCACACAACCTTGTGGGGCTCCAGTGCTGATGGTCCGGGGCTCAGAGACAAGCTTGCCCAGCCTCACGCGCTGCTTCCTGTCTGTCAGGAAGTCAGTGATCCACCTGCAGGTGGGCTCAGGCACGCTCAGCTGTGTCAGCTTGTCTCGGAGAAGAGCTGGGGCGATAGTGTTGAATGCGGAGCTGAAGTCCACAAACAGGATCCTGGCGTAGGTGCCGGGGGAGTCAAGGTGCTGGAGGATGAAGTGGAGTCCCATGTTGACTGCGTCGTCTACAGACCTGTTGGCTCTGTAGGCAAACTGCAGTGGGTCGAGGAGGTGGTTGGTTATGGCCTTGAGGTGGGTCAGCACGAGGCGCTCAAAGGTCTTCATTACTACAGAGGTCAGGGCGACTGGTCTGTAGTCATTAAGGTCTGTGATCCTCTGCTTTTTGGGAACGGGGATGATGGTGGATGTTTTTAGGCAGGCAGGTACCACGCATTCAGCCAGTGAGGTGTTGAAGATGTCCGTGAACACTGGAGACAGCTGGTCCGCACAGTACCTGAGTGTGGAGGGGGAGACAGCGTCTGGTCCAGCTGCCTTGCGGGGGTTCAGTCTCTTCAGTAGTTTGTTGACATCTCTCTCCTGAATGGAGAGACGTGTGATGGGGGGGAGGGGGCAGTCTGGGACCATTTTGTGGGGGGGGGGGGGGGGGGGGGAAGTGTCTTTGTCCAGGCTGGGAAGAAGAGGTGTGATAGCTGTGGGGGGGGTTCAGAATGTGGGGTAGGGTTAGAACTGGTCCATTGTCTGTCGAATCTGCAGTAGAACTCATTCAGGTCGTTTGCAAGTTGAAGGTCTTCCACAGAGTGGGGGGATTTGGTTTTGCAGCCGGTGATCACCCGAAGGCCTTTCCAGACTGACGAGGAGTCGTTGGCTGCAAATTGTTGTTCCAGCTTCTTTGAATACTGTCGTTTGGCCTCCTTAATCTCCTTGCCAAACGAGTATTTAGCCAGTCTGAACCTGATGAAACTCAGGATGAAACTCAGTCACATCACAGACACGTCTACCTACAACACAGAAGAGTCTGAGAATAAAGACAGATTCTGTAAGAGAAAGATAAAGTCAAACTGTTAAACACACCCAACTTCCTTCCTCTTTCCACTTACATGCTTGCTGAGCCAGAATGTGTTAGATTAAACCTAAAACAAAGAAGTAACTTGTGGTTTGTAGAAACTCTGAATTTCTTCATTTAACACAGTGTGAGAAATGACTTTAGTGGCTGTTCCCACCAAACCTGAATCTTCCTCAACTAAAGCTGTAAGCAGCGTTGAACAGGCCTGCCCCCCCTCGATCCAGCCAGTGGACGCAGTGGTTTACTTTTCTCAACCGTCCGACACTGCACGATTGAGAAAGATGCTAATTCCGGCGTGGAGTGTGCAGCTGTGTACATGCTTCCTGTGTCCACTATGTGGCACCGGAGAACACACCCTGCACGCACTATGCTGCTGTATATCAAGAGTAGAACACGACATGAACATTCCTTGTAAACCGAAGGGTAATTAACACAAGGGTTACTTCCAGTGACCAGTAGGGGGCACAATGACTGTTACTGAATATGAATGATTTAATAAAATGAACACTTGAAGATGCACCAGTGTGAGAAGAACTACCAAGAATGACAGGCACCATCTTTGAGAAAAAGGTATTTGATTTGTAGACAGACATGTTTTTGTTTGGTCCATGTCCCATCCACTGACATGGAAGAGGCCGGGTTTATGACAAATACTGCAGCCAGCCACCAGGGGGTGACAGATATCATTTGGCTTCACTTTGGGGGTAGCTGTCATGTTGTCCATCTTTATATTCAGTATCAAACGTGAAGTTTAGTGAAGATTAGACGTTGTAAATTTGAGTTAAAACAAATTCCTGTTTCATGGTGAAACATCAAAGTTTGACATGTCACCATGGAAACGTGAATATATAACATGAAGCTTTTTTGTGTTCCTGGATGAGCGGGTGTCACTTCTGCAACAATCTCCTGTTAAATCTTAAAAATGTACTGATGTACTTTAATCGTCCAGAAACATTATTAGCAATAAACTTGTTGACCTAGTTTTTATGTCAAGTGCTTCATGATTCTCAGCTGACGACCTCAATAGTCCTTTAAATATTATTATGGAACAATTCTTCATTAGATTTATAAATACTACAAGACCTATATATTTGTTGACTTGTGTACTTACATTATCCAAAATATTGTTGTTGAAACCCCCCTCCAGAAAATGAATATTGGTCACTCCCATTGATTGTTATAAAATCTTTTAGCTGTTCTAATATTAGTTACAACTAATTACAATTTATAATATTTAGAAGTGAATATTATTGTTATTTGTAACATTTTGACAGTAACATACATTACGTTCAGGGTTAGCCTAACCTGAGGCTAACTCTACACCTGGTTGAGCCTGGGAAATATTTTCAATTATGGGAGAAGAAGAACAACTTTCTTACTTTTACCTTTCGTGGCTTCCAAAGTGAGAAGTGAGAGAATTTGTAATCTGGGTTAACCAACCCATCAAGAAAGAAAACAAACCTTTACAAACACTGCACATGTCTATATGTTTTATTTCTTCTGGTTCCGTGATGCTGTAAAATCCACATATAAACAACAGATTCATGTTGTGTTTCTTCAGTGTTTGGTGACTGTGCTGTACACTGCAGATGAATCGTCCCCCTCTTCTTCACGTCTTGTTCTGTGAAGGGCAGAATAAACCACTCACACCCACAGTTTTTAACCTCAATAAGTGTAGTGATGAAAATGTTCACGTGTGGAGCTGCTCACCCTGTTGCACTGTCAAATCGAACAGCGCTGTATTCAGCCTCCTCCAGCTGAAATCTGGTCGTACAGTAAAATACTAGCTGGGATCAGGCTGGAATCTGTGTCTTACTCTTTAACTTGTTGGGTACTGAGAGTTTCTCTTTGTTGTGGGCCTGATCCTACTCTGCTGAATCAAACTGTGATGGCAGCAGTGATCTTGGAGCTTTCTGTTTTTCCCTGCTGGTCACCAGCTCATCTTCTTAACAGATGAACCCGGTGTCACCACCATGAAACATTCACTCTACATTTTACTCCCTAACTAGAATTACTGCCCTTCGGTTGTGCGCCTCCTCCAACCAGTGCAGTTTCAATATTCATACATTTATTTCTTGCCTCATATGAGACCATCGTGACAAAATCCATTCTGTTCATCTTTAAGTCAAAGTTTCAAGAAATTCCTTAAAGGCAGATTTGAGATATCATGTTCAAAAGGCCCAGAACATGTTGGTGTGGCCACTGTGGCCTTGACCTTTGACCAATCAGGTCATTCATGAGTGTCAGTGAACATTTGTGCCAAATTTGAAATGATTCTCTCAATCTGTTCATGAGGCTAAATATGGTTCAGGGAGGTCACAGTCACCTTGACCTTTGACCTCCACAGTCGCCATCGGACAGACGGACAACCTGTAAACATAACGCCTCCGGCCATTGGCTGTCGCCGGCACAGAGGCATAAGAGATCCAGTCCGTTTCTCCCTTATGGAGTTTAAGCTTTTTGTCAGAGTAAAGGAATATGACCTCCCAAGACATTCATGGTCTGACCCTTCTCATCAAATCCCAATGATGCAGAACGCCACCGGTTAATGAGGCAGCCTTGAAGAGTGGAGATCAAGTGCTTTTAAATGAAACTATTCATTTACCTGCGCTCTGTCTTCTGGTCTCTCACCGCACTCACGTTGTTGTGTGAAGGACTTGTTTCTTCTAGATGGGAGGAAAGAAATAAACAGTTGGATGAACTAGAAAACTCCTCCAGAGACATTTTGAATGTGTGCCGAGTGCTTGACTGCTGGTTTGAGAGACTGTTTCAGTTTGAGAGAGAGAGAGTCAACCCCTAACCCACCTGCTAGTCCAAACCAAGTGATGGACATTTGTACCAAATTTGAAGAAACTCCCTCAAAGGGATCTTGAGATATTGCGTTCACAAGAATCAGACAACGAGACGACCTGAAAACAAGATGCCTGAGGTCACTGGGTGTCACCGGCACTGAGGCATAACAATATCTAGAAACTCAGAATAACACCACCTCTACGCAGAGCAGAGACTAAAGTGACATCTTCACAATAACTGTTTTGTCCAATCAATGATCCAAACTTCACAATTACTCAAAGTAATTTAAGAGAAATGCAGGAAAACCCCAAACATTAAGAAGCTGGAACCATGAGAAAGACTGGAACAATTATTCAAACACTTTTCATACAAACACGATATAACACAAAGTGCTTTCCTGTAAATGTAGATGTACCTGACACAGAAAGAAGGAAGATGACAAAGCAACTCGCTGCTTCTCTCAAACCCATCGTTGCTTCACACGTCTCTGTGGTGGAGCCACATCAGCAGCTAGATTCCACCCTTGAGAAACGATGTTTGTCAGCCAGTCACGATGAGAGATAGAAATCATAGATCAGTTAAGACCTTGGCTTCCTTCCTCTTTACATCATTAACATGCATGAACGGACAAACACCAGTAAATCCCCTTGTTAAAATGAAGAAATGTTCTTTTATTTTGGAAATGATGCCTGAACTTATTAAAATATATTTCATGCAAATAACAGTGAGAGTAGTTCTGCAGCCTGACAGTGAATCCAACACTTTCTTTACTTTCTTGAGACTGGACTTAAAAAACATGTTGAATTATTCTTTCTTTTCACCTCATGTTAGAAGTCAGTTCCTGTTTATTTACACCTCCAGTCCATATGAAGACTGGGTCATAACAATACATTGTAAAAGGTCATAATTATGCAAACTTACATTACTTTAGTGTTCTTTACTCATTTCTCACGAGGATTCAACTCATGTGAGTCAAACTTGTTTTGTCTGATACACGTGTAAAACTGTTCACTTGTGTAGACTGGACTTCATGAGCTCATGCACAGGTGCACGTGAGCAGTAGAGCGACACAGGAACCATCGACTGTTGGGTTAGATGGGCGGAGCCTCCCACTGTGCTCTGGTTGTGCGTTAACGTGGAGTCGGAAGAATCAGAAGAATTAGTTCCCGACTGTGAAATTCACATGAACTCCACCTCAACTCTGGAACTGATTGTTCTGATTAGTCTGATACTACATTAAAGCACAAGCAGAACGTGTAGAGAGATCGTTTTTGTTTAAAAACGCAGTTATATGGTTGTAGCCAGAGTAAACACAACTATTCAGTTAAATCAGACGAGCTGGTTTTACTTTGAGAGTTAACTTCACCTGCCGTTTTTAAGTTGGAAAATTAAGTAAATACAATTTTTAAATTAATTGTAAATTTATTTACTTACCTTTTTGAAGTTAGATCAACTTCGTGGTCCGGGTGTATTGTGAAAACTAAAAGTCAGACAAATGGAAATAAATCTTTCATGTTTAATATTTTCCCCCCAAATTGTTAAGAGACAAACTGTAGCTGACAGGTGAGGGCCGTGTGCACACTCCCTCCAGCTCTCTGCAGGCTCGAGTTAGTGAGGTTTAATGTTCTGAACAGAGTTTATAATGACGAGTGTCAGATGAAGGTTCAGTGCTTCAGTTCGAGCTTCTCAAACATCAAACTTCTTTCATCTGTGATTATCTGATAGTGTCAGAAGAAAGAAGACGGACAAACAGCAGTCACTAATGTTTGGACACAGAGATAAGACTGATGGTGCAAGTGTCTCTGGCTCCAGAGCTGAGTTAGTAACAAGGATGTGGTCATGATAAAAAAGAGCCTTGTGTTTTCTTCGTGGTTGATGAAGTTGTAAGAAACAGAAATGAATTTGCTCTGACCTTCCACGGCCTCTTTTCTCTTCACATACAGGTTTTGTGGCCCTTACAACCTGAATAACAACAGCCCATCTTAAAAACTAAGAAGCAAACAAAGTGAACACAGAAACGTTTTTTAAAAAGGCATGTGCAGTGCAGTTTAGATTAAGTTAACGTGAGCAGACGACAGAAAACATCAGTGTTTATTCATTTATTGTTTTGTGCAAATACTTAAAAAAAGGAAATAACTTCATTTGGCAGCAAAGCAGCAGTGGTGTTCAGGAGACAACGGTTTGTCACAGAGTCTTTGGTTGTTTCCAACAAGGTTCAACCAGAGACACTGGTCCCAGTAAATCCTGACGAGAGGTGACATGTCCCACACAGCAGGAACCAGGAGTTCATCAGGGTGACTCCTCAGTGACGTTTCAAACAAATCTAAATCTTTTAGACCTTCTTATATTCAAAGTATTTACAAGGTTGGGTTCTGGACCCTGTGCAGAACCCGTCTCTCTCTTTTCTTTTCTCTCACACACACATTCAGCTGTCGGTATCGTCGGGCAGAACATCCTCTGGTTCTATTTGACGGTCCTGTTCCCCTCATTCTTTGTAAATCCCCCTGTAACGTGTCTGGGTGCGGGGGTTGGGGAGGGGAGGGGAAATAGTTAGGGTTGCCATGGTTTCTTGCTTTGCCCTTGCTGGTCTGGTATGTGTCTGAAGCGGTGCTTGTCACCATAGAAACAACCTGTGGTCCGCCAATAGAAGCACTCGTGTCCATTTACAGGCGCCCTCTGTCTGGACCTGCACGGTCAGAACCAGAGGAGGTTATTTGTGTATTTGAACACATTTGTATAAAGTGAGTTTCATGTTCAATTCCCTCTTGTGACTTCTGTAGAAAAACGTGCATGGTGAGTGATTTCCTCAGAACCCTGTGGAAGCTGAGCTGTGCTGTGTTCCTGCAGCACTGAAGCCCAGGCTGGTGTTGGTCCTTTGTGTGGAGGGCAGAGTCCGCTGGATCCAACGGTCCGGGTACCGCATCACCAGCTTGGTGCTCCCCAGCTCCACCCCCTGGCCAGGAGGACACATGGACGTTACATAATGTCTATAAAGGCACAAGAAGGGGACGATGGCCGGGACAGTGACATTCAAGAGTAATGTGAAGGGGCTCAGACTAATCTCTGGAACAGCTTACCTCTTCATTTCAGAACCGCTCAGACCCTAGAAATGTTTTACTCAATGTTAAACACCCAATCTTTCTCACTGACTTTCATTTAAAGTCGAGTTTGAGACCTGGATTTTATCTGTTACTGTGCAATATTTTCATTCTCAAATATCTATGATGTCATATTGCTTTTTCATATTCCCTGTTTTATATATATTACATTTTTTAATATTCATATTTTACACATTTCCTTTCTTTGGTCAGCTGTGGTTGTTTTTGTTACATGAATAAACTCTGTTCTCCTGAAACCGAGCCGGTCCATGACTCACCTGCAGCTTCTCCAGGGCTCTGGCAGCCATGTTGGCGTTCTTGAAGTTGACGAAGGCACAGAAGCTTTGGTGAAGAACTCTGATGCTCTCTATCTCACCAAACCTGTAACCGTGGAAACACAAAACCTCAAACCTCCGGCAGAGAAGTGTGGTACAGACAACGCTGACCAACTGTTACTACTGCTGGCAGTGATAAACTTGCTACTTTTGCTTCTACTACAAGTACTTTAACTATTAAAACAAAGCAAAACTACCTCTTACCTACAAATAACTTCTGTTCTAACTACTGCAATTCTACTGCAACAACTACTACTATCTACTGTCTTCATTGAATACACTTTTATAACTTTAATTTTTAATGTGGTGGTACCACTGTTTCTCATAACACTGTAAAACCATCTTCTTTCTAGTTATTATCAGTAAGTTTTACCTACCTGTGATGCCTCGTCTTTAAAATGCTGCTTTATTGGAACCTGCTCTGATTTATTTAGTACATCATTATAAATAAGTGCCGGGACTCATTTGAGTGCACAAGTAAGACACAGACTGTAAATAAAGATGGTCGCCACGTCTGCACTTCCTCCCACTGTTCAGAAATCAAGCTATAATATCCCAGACACGAACGCTGTCATCTTTGGAGTCACAATCTGCACAGTTCAGTGATCAGGGGATTGAGCCAAGGTATATATGACCTATACTCCCGCCAGCCACCAGGGGGGCAATGGAGACAATTTGGCTCCACTTTTAGAGAGCTGTCCTGTCGTCCATCTTTAGTTACAGTCGAAACAATCAGCAGGCTTCTGTTGAGACATTACATTGACTTACACTTTATGGACAAAAGTATTGGGACACACATCTTAATCATCGACTTCACTCAGTCCTATTGCCATCGGTTAGTTCCGGTGAAGGAAAATCTTAATGCTTCAGCTAACCAAGACATTTTTGGTAATTCTATGGAACAGTTTGAGGAAGGCCCCTCTTCTGTCCCAGCATGACTCTGCCCCAGTGCACAAAGCAAGGTCCATAAAGTCCTGGTGAGGCAGAACTGGACTGACCCACACAACCCCATCGGACCCCTTTGGGATGAACTAGAACGGAGAGTGTGAGCCCTCTCGTCCAACATCAGTGTCTTACCTCACAAATGCTCCTCTGGGGGAAAGGGCAAACACCCTCCAAACTTATGTAGAAAGCCGTCCTAGAAGAGTGGAACATGCCACAGCTGCAAAGGGGGACTAGTTTAATGGCTATGGATTTAAAATGGGATGTACCAAAAGCTCCTGTAGGTGTAGGTGACCCAATACCTTTGTCTATTTAGTGTACTCTAATCATAATGGTTACTGCTTGCCTAACCTTAATCTAAACCTAACCTTAAAACGTCACCTTACAGTATGTTGTGGGGACGTACTTTATGTCCCCACAACATAAGTACAACCTGGATCACACACACATGCAGACATATTGATTTTACGTTTTGAAGAGATCCCAGAGGTCTTTCTCTGTAACTTCTACTGTAATGTTCCCAACCCACAGAGAGCGACAGCTCCTGGAAAACAGAGGAGGAAAAGAAAGGAGGAAAGAAGGAGGTGGAGATGGGGAGGGGGGGGGGTGAACGGGAGGAGAAAGTCATGGATCACAGGAGATCAAAATGTGGGAGAGAGTGATACATAAAAAATCATCATCTTCACTACCCACAGAGGAGACTGTGTTTATTCTACATTGTACAAGACTTTTATAAATAGAAATACAGTTAGTATCTTCTTCACATTCAAGCTCCACAACATATCCTGTATATATATATATTTTTTTCATTTCTAAATGACGATGGTGTGATTATGAGTATTGTTCAGCAGGTTTTTCTGCGGAAGGTTGTCATAATTTTTCAAAGTCTCAAAATCCAAATGACTGTATCATTGTTTCTGTAATAATATGCTAATGTCCTAACATGTGTTGTATGGACTACATTATTATGGAATGGAACGTAGTCGATCCAAACATATTTACAAAGTTGGCAGTGGTATATAAGTTTAATCAGAATTTAGGTTTTGGAGTTTGCTGCTGTTGCTAACAAAACAGTTTTCCTATTAACTGCAAGAAACTTAATACTGACTGTCAGTACCGGGGTGAACTGTGTTGGTTCTGGCCGTGAGGAGCGAGCTCTGGATCGCCTGTGTCGTGGCTCAGGGCCGTAAGGCTCTGAGGAGCCAGAGTCCAGGAGGACTTCAGAGGCGCTGTCACTGTGTGCTCGGTCATAACCATGTTTTGAACTGTACTCAGAGACGCTGTCGTCATCTTCTGAGCAGTGGTAATTTGTCTGGACCAGAATGTCAGTATGGCTTCCTGCAGCTTCTACTGTGGGAATGCCTATCTCTGGGAAGTGGGTGGACATGGTGGATACGCTCTGTGTCCCTACGCTGCCTGTTGTCACCCCCCTTCGTTTTGTTGTGAGGGTGACGTTTTGAGGCGGCGGATGAATTTGGCACCGTGCTGTTTGTTTTGACGGGCTCGGTTGCACGCTGTGGCTCTTTCTCAGGTTCTCTTATCCAACTTCAGCTGAAATGCTTGGCAGTAGCAGCCAGGTACAAGCTCTGTTCCATAGGGCCGGTGGCGCGCTATGTCTTCATTCAAAAGCACTTAACAGTTACAGGAAATTTCACAGCTTGACCAGTTAACATTGAATATGTGATATTCAAATATTAAAAGAAATTCTTAAATTTTCCACAAAAAATATTCAACTGGAGTTATTAGCAACAATAGCAATCTTTTAGCGTAACACTATGAGGACTTAAAGTGGTAGTTATGAATAATTAATTATTAATAAACATTTAATTTATGAATAAATTAAATTTCACCACAATGCACTTGTTTGTAAGTACGGTTGAATGTCTACTCCGGTGGCAGACTAGTGGAACTGAATTCAAACCTTTGGCTTGACTGAAAATTCCAAATTCCACTTATTTCTGGCGTTGGCCAAAAAATGAAAAAATGTATATTGCATGATTATGAATTTGCCAACTGTACTCTGCCTCACGCGGGGCTCCATTATGTTGTGCAATAATGCATTAAACGTGATACCATAAAATGGTGTGCCTTTCGGCATTCAATAAATTTGGTTATTAAAATAAAATATTGAATATTAATATCAAAAATATATTTCAATATATTTTCAATTGTTTGACAGGGAAGCTGTGCGCAAACAGGAATATAATATTCATGTATTTAAAAAAGGGCACTTTCTCTCGAGGAAGGAAAAGGGCAGTGGCTCAAGCCCCCTTTGGTGTCTATGTGTGCACATGCCAGCCTCCATCAATTCAATCTGCCTCAATTCAATCGAGCTGCAGCAGAGTTCAATCACTCATAGAAACCAGTCCTCTAAAGCAGTGGTTCTCAAATGGGGGTACGTGAAGGCACTCCAGGGGGTACGTGAGATTTTTTTAAAATACATTTAAAATTAGCATCCATTCAAAAATCCTTTCAAAATTGTTATTTAATAAATATTCAATAAAATATAAGTGTAAGTTCATGAACTGAATTTTATATTCAGCAGGCTATTCAATTTCATTATCCTAAAAACCCAGAGTCTCCCCCATACCAGGATGGTTTGACCCAACCTGGCACACGCCACCTGTCGTCACGTGTCATCACCTGTCATCCCCTGTCGTCACCTGTCGTCACTGCCGCCTTGAAAACTCAAACAATGGAGTCGCGGTTGAAGCGCAGCAGCGATGCCGCTGAAAACACGAGGGACAAGAGCCAGAGAAGGCGAAACCAGAGCCGGCAAACTTCCGTCAGTATCCACAACAATATGTTTTCATGGGATTTAGGTCCACGAGCTGCCACCCACCCAAGGCTTTGTGGAGCATGTCCCCCGGAAGATGGTCGAGACTTTAACTGATGTTTCCAGGTTTGTTTGAAACTTCCCTAAACACCGTGAGAGCTCGTGCCTCTTCGGAGGGGCGCTAAAACACATTGATAACAGGAAGTCCGCGTCTCTACCGGAACACTTTCAAAATAAAAGCATGCAATACAAAAACGGAAATGAAAATGTCTGACCTTAAAGCGAGCAAATATTTCACAATAAAATAACAGAAAGACACTTCAACAATATTAACAATAACATAGATTAGATTTACACTTTGTGTTTTTTCTGTGGGGAGAGATTAGCCAACAGTGGCATGAAGCCAGCACATCTTCAGCAGCATCTCCAGACAAAACATGAAAGTCATGTTGGTGAGCCACCTGAGTTTTTTAAGAGGAAACTTTCTGAATTCAGGTCATCTCAAGACACGATGCGAAAAGCCTCCCCGAAGCAAACGGAAACAAGCTACCTGTCACTTATCAGGAAAAACTCCTGGAAGTGTCATCTGACCGGGGCCTCCAGATGAAGTTTGCCACATCCACACTCACACAGTTTTGGGTGTGTGTGAAGCAGGAGCACCCTCACCTGGGACAGAAAGCTTTGGAGCAGCTACTACCCTTTGCCTCCACATATTTATGTGAGGCCTCCTTCTCTGCAATGACTGTGATCAAAACAAAGCAAAGAAACAGACTGTGCCTGGAGAAGAGCTTGATCACAGCAGTTGCTTCCCTGCCACCAAGACTGACAAAGATCCTCAGTGAAGCACAAGCACAAGTTTCTCACTAAAATGTAAATGCAAAAGCACTCACTCAGTTCAATGCAACAGTGTAATCTTCAGTGTTGACAGTTTGTAAATTTAAGATCAGTATTCTTTTCGATCCTTAAAGAAGATATTTTAAGTTGTATTGTATTTTGAGCTAATCTTTTATTTAAAATTAAGTTAATGATTTATTTTTTGTGAAGAAGTGTTTATCTATAATTAAGTTCACGAGTTCAGTTTGAGAACATATCTTTATTATGATCCCAAAAGAGGTCACTTTAAGTTGATAATTATTTTTATGTGCACAAATCTTTATTTATAATTGAGATAATTATTTCTTTTTTAATAAGTCTTTAGTTATTTTTATTTCCAAATAGTTCAAAAGAGACCACTACAAATGAGCAATGTTATGGACATTGATGGAGTTTTAAATTTGAAAGTGTCTAGTTACAAAGTTTAATAAATCAGACACTAATGGCACAGCACTGTGGATTACATCTTTCTTTCAACCAAAAATGCTTTGCGCTGGTTAGGGGGTACTCGGCTGAAGTTTTTTTAAAGGGGGTACATACCTGAAAAAAGGTTGAGAACCACTGCGTTAAGCTACCAGTTGACATGGACTAGACGACAGGCCACCTCATATACACACATTCACACAGCACGCAAGTGTAGCCCACACTGCAAAATCAGTGAAAATACATCCTGAAGGCTGCAATATTATATATTGTATAAGTGCTATAGAGAAAGAGATTGTACACTTTGTATAACACTGTAGTGGCTCATTGGGTGACCTGCTGTTACCTTTTCTAGCCAGTAGGGGGAGGTACCCTGTCGTCCTCTCTGGTGAATCTACTCTGTGGAGAGTTTGTTTACCTGTCTGCATCCTGTCGGCCATTTTGCTGCTCAAGCTACAAGCACACTACCAGCTTTGCTCAGATTCTGTTATATCGTGTGGAAGTGTGAGGTCACCCTGCTGACCTGTTGGAAGGTGCAGGGATTCTTACTATTCAACGCTCAGGTTTTTGGTGAGAGACGAATTCTCCGGTGCCAGAGAGGACATCCACCGAAGAACCAAGACTCCAGTTAACTGGATGGCGAGCCAACATGCAGATCTTTGAGAGAGATTCAGACTTCCATGTTCCTCTTCACTCCACGGTGTGGTAGGACAGACACTGTACAAAGACGGACTGGGCCCCAACGATCAATCCACCAGTTTGACATTTAAGACTGGACTTACGGACGTTGAAGGGACTTTTATGTGCACACTTTTTAAACTTTTATTTATTTTTGTTCATTGTTTTGGGTAAATATATGCTGTATTGTCAGTGTCAAACAAACTTGAACTGCAGGTTATGTGTTCTAATACAAGTTCATTCAAAGTAATCACGGTGTTAATTCTTGTTACTGATATTCAAGTCCAGGGCTCCTGTTTACCTCGTATCTCTGATCCTGCTCCACATTTACACTCTTTCTAGTGTAACCAAGGGTCACACAAGCATTCATCCACCTCGTCTCTGCAACGGGACCCGCAAGCAGTTCAACTCACGGGAAGAAGACAATAAATATGTGCGTGTTGGAAGTCTCGTATGGCGTCTGACTGGCTTTATTATGAAAAGGACGAACAAAAGACAGAACAAATACTGGAAGTGAGATTAAAATATAGTAAGAGTTTCAAAACAATAGCAAATAGGAACAAATGAGCTTCACATTTAATGTAAAAATAAAAATATATGAACAGAACAAAAAAAAAAACTTTTAATGACCCTGAAAGAAAATCTGCTTTGTTGCTAAACTGTACATCACAAAGTTAGAAAAGAGGAAGTTGTGAGTGAACAACAAATGAAATAAACAAGACTATAAATATGAATAATGTTGTGAAGAAAAAGAAAAAGTATAATTAACATCAGTCTCCTAAAGGTGCAGCAAACAAACTTATTATGTTACTAAAATTACCAAAACTAATATAACAATGAATCAATAATCCTAATGAAGAATAAGTGATAATATATAATCTTTTTTGTATAACTTATAAACCTCGATCACAGCAGTACAACATTATTCTGTTCGTAACAACATTCGAGCTTCACACCCTGAGAGAGACGTCAGAGGAAAATGGCCGCCGTGTGAACATGGTGGATTAAAACACACCTAACTCCTTCTTCTTCACGTGTTTAACACGTGATGTGAGAAATACCACAAAACACTAAAGTGAAATCAATGGGCCTGATGCAAACTTTGAACAGACACCAGAAGCAACACAGCTCATCTGGTGTCAGCAGTTCACTTTGTGTTAACGGTCACATTCAAGGCGTTTATCACGTAAGTAGCAGCTCACATCCACATGAGACGTGGTCCCTCCAGTCCTCAGAGGAAATGAGTTCAACTCCTGATCGGCTGATGATGGAAACGCTGGAAACAATAGTGTAGAAACAGAAAGAAGTGAAAGAGACAGAATCCTCTCTGTGGTTTTATCAGTAAAACTCTTTACTACCATCTAGTGGCAGCAGTGTCACACTACAACTAACTAATAATGCTTGTTTTGATAATATAACTAGAAAAAAGTTTATTACAAGTTTACAGTTTGTCGACCGTCTGACACACACCGCAGATATTTTCATCTTTGAAGCTGCAAGTTATAAAATGTTTGATATTTTTCATTCAGGCTAAATGTGGCATTTTTAACAACTTCTACAAGTTGCTGATATATTTAAGATAAAAGTCGAGTCACCGAAGTCGTTTCGATTCATCCTCGGGGAAATTTATCCATTAGCTGTCAAGACAAGTCACTTAAAACTGAACATTCACTTCAACAATGATGCTGGAGTCTGCCTGTCACCAAAGTAGGATTCATCCTGTGGGGACCATGAACAGTTGTATGAACTTCTATTCAAATCCATCCCGCAGCTGTTGAGATATTTCCATCGGGACTCAGGTGATTTCCAGACGTTGGTCTAAACAGCAGGAGGTTTTTTGACTGTGCTGTACAATGCAGCTGGATCCTCTCCAGTGTCCTGACCTCTGGTTCTGAAAGGAGATAAAACAAATAAATGATCAGGAGGTCATGGAGACGTAGTATTAAAGGAGACATATTGAGTTTCAAAGTTCTGCAAAGTTAAAAAGCCCAAAGTCTGAGCTCCTCTCCTGGTAAAACGAGCTCCTCTGCCCCACAGAAAACATGAAGCTCCTGAAACACCTCACCAGTAGTCCCGTCCGTACCTCTGCATCATCGGCAGAAGCCAGGGCTGTAGCAAACGTAGCATAAGCAGTATTTAAACGTAAACAGTGGTGCGTTGAACACATTGTGTTACGAAGTGTTGCAACAATGTCAGCGGAGGAGGTCATTCTTGGCGTTCTCGTGGAAAACATCTCGGAGGTAGATGATGTGGGTTAAAATACGTGTTGAATGCTTCAATACAGGCTGAATGTCACAGTCTCTGCTTCCGTCGTCTGGAACAGCAGCTTCTAACACCAGCATCTGTAGAGAACTTTAGAATCCATTGTGTCACTGCCTTTTTAAAACAGTCGCTGCTGATTGGGGAACACCTCTGACACACCCACCAAACGAGAGCCCGCTGCACACGGGTTCAAACAAACATGTCGTTCACCACGGAAACGCTAGTTAAACTATAAGAAATGTTTTGAGATTGAATGTGTCCCTCGTAAAGTGAGAGTGGAGGATTTCCTACACGCACAGGAAGTGGTTAACCAATCACAACAGAGTGGGCCTGGTGACCAATCAGAGCAGACTGGGCATTATCAGGAGGGGGGGGCCTTAAAGAGACAGGAGCTAAAACCAAGTGTTTGAGACAGAGGCTGAAAAGAGGAGCTGCAGCAATAGACAGTCTGAGGAAAGTGATGTTTTCTGAACATTAAACATTTTAAAGTCACAACACTAATTAAAATGATCAAACTGAATATGAGCAGAATATGTCTCCTTTAACAAATACACATTTTTAGACAAACAAGAAAATGAAAGGGTAAAAACAAATGACTTCTATAGGATATATCTCTGTTTATGATGTTTTGTGGTGTTAGTGAGGATAATGGTCCTGAATGAAGAGCTGCTCACCTCGGGGCAGATCTGTTAAAGTTGACAGAAGCGTACGCAACCTCCTCCGCCTCCTTGTGTTTGCTGGGTTCAGCTGATCCGACATGGGAGTAGAGGGGATCCGTCTGACTCTTCATGAAGTGGACACTGTCATAGTGAAGGTCACAGTTTTCCTCAGACTGATTGGGTAGATGCTGCAAACACAAATTTGCTTTTGAATCTTGTACATGTTGCAGTATGGACAACGTTAGAGTCCAACTATAGCAGTTCAGCAAAAACTGTTGAACAAACCGCACAGCAAAGACAATTATAACACTCAGCAATTTGCTTAAATGGATAGATTACCAGAAGGAAATTCAAACACCAGATGATTGTTTTTACTAACGATGATTGTGATTTTAATAACTAGTTTTTAATCTTCACAATACAGAGAAAAGGGTTTGACGTGAGAAATAGTGGCGTTTGAAAGGATTGGACGCTGAACTGTGTCTCACCTGCTCACTGTGGTCAAGTCTGTCCCCAGGATCAGCAGATTGCTGAGAGTTTCTCTTTTTTCTGATCAATTGAACCAAATAACAAACAATATACATAATAATTGAGTTGATTTAATTTAACAGGACAGATTTTCAGGAATTCGTCGTACAAAGCTTTAGTGGAACAGATTTGCTCACCTGATCAGTAGGAACACGGAGAGGAGAGTCACAGCGAGGAAAACTGCAGCGGCTGATCCAATGAGTGCTGATTTCCATGATCCAGGTGAAACTATGATGAAATAACTTTTACTTCATCATTTCACGAAATCACAATACTTAAAGGTGCAGGACGAAACATTTACAAAAATAACTTTTGTCATGTTTGCTAAACCTGTCTTGATGTTCTGACTGAATATAAAGACAGTTTCTTTTCTAATAAAACGTGTGAAGAGCCCTGTTCAGAGTGGCCTGTTTGTGGGCGTGTTTCTTAAACTGTTAATGAGCTACTGCTCCCCCTGCTGGGAGGTGTATGTGTGACGTGTGCACAGGACCAGGGTTTTGTTTTCACCACTGTCTGTCTGCTGAGAGCTGTTTGCTCGTTACATGAATGTGCACAGTGAAGGAAATATCTTTCAAGTTTACTGAGGATGGTGAAAGCTTTATGGATGTTTTAACTGATGCTGGGTGGATTCCTCTTTGTGCTGCTGATGGTCTGACTGTGAATATTTATGGGACAGAAGTCAAACGACCCATATCTGCACATTTAAAATGTAAAGGACAAAGAATGGCTGAAGTCAATACACAGCTCCAGAACCTCTAAAGGTGTTAGGACTTCACATGACTCACCTGCTCCAACAGTCAGATGTAAGGTGGCCTTACTACGTCCTTGTGTGTTCTGGGCCTCACACTGATAATTTCCACCATGTTCAGCTGTGATATCAGTGATGGTGAAGATTTGTCCTGATGCTTTTGGTGAGTCCTCGTCCTCCTTGTACCAGGTGTAATTAGCTGCTGGGTTAGCATCACTGCTGCAGGTCAGAGTCACCGAGCTGCCCTCCATGATCTCACCAGAGGGACTCACTGACACAGAGGGAACCTTTGGAGCATCTGTATGTGTGAAAACAGAATGATGATAACAGATGACAGACATTGTGTTTAACATTTGGGGACATATATGATATGATGTGTTAAAGTCAAAGGTGCTCAGGTGAGTGGAGGCACTGAGTTACAACAGCAAGGTTGTTAAACTGACACAGGTAAATTCTTCTTTTTGTTAAGTGAGAGGTTTTTTTCAATGATTTCCTGTTGCACTACTGTTTCCAGACTCCCCTGAATGTCCACAGATTTCCAAACCATAGTCCAGTTTGTAACGTGGACTTAAACGTGACATATTATGACCCTTTTCCACAATTAGACAGAGTTTCTTCCTAATAAAACGTGTGAAGAGCCCTGTTCAGAGTGGCCTGTTTGTGGGCGTGTCTCTTAAACTGTTTCTGAGCCACTGCTCCCCCTGCTGGGAGGTGTATGTGTGACGTGTGCACAGGAGCAGGGTTTTGTTTTCACCACTGTCTGTCTGCTGAGAGCTGTTTGCTCGTCACGTGAATGTGCACAGTGAAGGAAATATCTTTCAAGTTTACTGAGGATGGTGAAAGCTTTATGGATGTTTTAACTGATGCTGGGTGGATTCCTCTTTGTGCTGCTGATGGTCTGACTGTGAATATTTATGGGGCAGAAGTCAAACGACCCATATCTGCACATTTAAAATGTAAAGGACAAAGAATGGGACAGATTCAATATATCTTCACTTAATAACCTGTGTTTCACTCACATGTCACAGTAATAGAGATGTTTGCTGAACTCCTTCCCAGCTCATTCTCAGCTGTGCAGTAATACTCTCCAGAGTCTGACGACCGGATGGAGCTGAGGACAAATTGTGTCTCTTCACTGAGAGGTTGAACTGTTTCATCTCCACTTCTCTTGTACCAGGTGTATTTAGCTGCTGGGTTAGCATCACTGCTGCAGGTCAGAGTCACTGAGCTGCCCTCCATGATCTCACCAGAGGGACTCGCTGACACAGAGGGAGGCTTTGGAGCATCTGAAGGATAGTCTATATTAACACACGGGATGAGAATACAATCAAAACACTGTCTGTATTATTTGTTAAAAGTTTAATTTAAATTATTTCCACATTATTGTAGCTTCATGAGGAGGCGTAAACTCACACAATGTAGGAGAAGGGAAACGCTCATGTCCTTCTATAGCACAGTGATAGCTGTCTTCAGCATTAACGTGTCGGAGGTGAAAGTATTTTTTTCGTCCAACAAGTTTATTGTTATTGTACCAAACGTAGGAAAGATGATCAGGGAGCTGACACCTGCTGTGACAGGTCAGCTCTGTCCAGGTAGAATATGGATTGGCTGTTGATCTCCTCACATGTACCTGGAGCTGAGGGGCTGTGAACAAACATGTGATTTTATTTCAACATACACACTAAAATTTCAAACTGACTCTAATGTAAATGTTACCTGTGACATTCACAGTGACTCCAGCTGAACCAGTTAAACTCCCAGTAGGTTGGTTTGTTGTGAACCTGAACTTGTACACAGCTGAGTCGCTCTCTCTCAGGTTAGAGATTCTCAGAGTGCACTTGTTGTTTTCACAGAGATACTCCACACGACCTGAATACTCCGGATCAGTCCTTAGATCAACGTGAATCCCATTACTCTCTTGAATGAACCAGAAAGTTTCCTTAACTGTAGTATCAAGGTGTTTCAACCTGGATGGGTATGTGTAGGTACAGGTAATGTCCACTGTTGATCCTCTGAAGGCACAGATCTCAGTAGAAGTGTAACTCACATCCCAGCCATTCTGACTCCTTACCACTGTAACACAGAGCACATCAGAGAATCAGAAGATAAACTTATACATTTATAAAACTAACTCCATGTATTTTCTCTGGTGAATCACCAGTCGGCAGGTTTTCATTTTAAATTGATGACGATGCCAAGATGAGGAAACTTTCAGTTCACAAAAAACCCAGGGAAGTGCCCTTTAGACTTCAGTGTGAGGGAGAAACACACTGTTGGAGGTGAGGAACATGAGGGACCTTGTAGAAGTTGCTCTTATAATGGAGCAAACTGGCCAATATGGAGGAAATGATCTGTATCTTTTATGCAGAGTCGACCAAAGATGGACGACACGTCTCCACTTCCTCCCACTCTCCAGAAATGAAGCCAAAATATCCTGGATACCAACGCTGCCATCTTTCACATTTGGAACCACAGTCTGCACAGTAGTGATCTGGAGATGGAGCCACAGTATCAAGGTCCCGCCCATACATGAGCTCGACCAATCCTGAGTCAGCTTCAGCTGTCAATCATGAAGTTTAATCTAATTTTAATATCATCAAATAACTAATTAAAACCAAACTTATGAGAAACATGAACAATAGAGTGAGATAAGAACGACCTAAAATGACACAAACCAACTTTGAGAAAAATGTATTTGACTTTTTAGATTGATCCATGTTCCATCCACTAACATGGAGGAGACAGGATGTATGTTCTATACTGCAGCCAGCCACCAGGGGGTGATCAAGATGCTTTGGCTTCACTTCTGGGGAGCAGTCATGTCTTCAATCTTTATTTACACAAGCAGAATACTAGTACTAGTACTACACTAGTTTGTCAGTACTGACAGTAGTATCCCAAGAGTTCAATGTGCCCATGCAGAAAAAAGTATTTAAAGACACATGAAGTTATGGTACAATGCATTATCTCAAATACTCCAGCAGATGGTGGTGTTAGTGAAATACTGTAGATTAAACTCACACATTGACGGAGAGCGGAAATCCTCGTGTCCTTTAACAGCACAGGAAACTCTGTCTGCAGAATTAAAATCATCTGTATAAGATGCTCCTTCAATCTCCTTCTGTTGATTCCTGTACCAGACGTAGTTCAGATGATCAGGAAGACGACAACTGCTCTGACACCTGAGCTCTGCATACATGTAGTTAGAATAGTAAGACTTCACTGATCTGCTCACCTGCACATGCAAATCTGTGTGTGAGAATAAGGAATTCA